>NC_092162.1:63789920-63934920 GCF_045791955.1 Oncorhynchus clarkii lewisi
GCCTGGTCAAAGCTCTTCTCTGTCCTGGCACCCCAATGGTTGAACAAGCTTCCCCCAAATGTCAGGACAGCGGAGTGCCTTTCTGAAATAAATCACACGGCAACCCACCACCCCTCCACTTGTCTTTTCCTACTATCCCAACTAGCACTGACTTTGCTGATAACTTCTTTATTCGTGGACAAATGTACTACTACTGTGATATGTTGTTGTCTCACCTAGATACAGTATCTTAAGATGAATGCACTAACTGTACGTCGCTCTGGATACAAGTGTCTGTTAAATGACAAAAATGTCAAATGGAGAGAGAGCGAGAAAAATCCACAGCCAAGACTTGTAAAATTCACCGTTAACATTCTGAATCAGTAGTGCCATATAATGAGGCATTTATTTTGACTAAACCATTGGGACCCTTTCCAATGATGAGCTTCCTGAGCTACAGTACACTATATTAGGTACAAGATAGAAGTCAAAGATCTCACAACTTTACAGATAAACAGAATTACATTTTGTCTGAAAGTTCTACACTGAATAAAAATATGAACGCAACATGTAAAGTCCTATGTTTCATGATCTGAAATTAGATCCCGGAAATGTTCCATTTGCAACAAAATATTATTTCTCTCACATGTTGTGGACAAATGTGTTTACATCCCTGCCAAGATAATCCATCCACCTGACAGGTGTGGCATATCAAGAAGCTGATTAAACAGCATGATCATTACACATGTGCACCTTGTGCTGGGGACAATAAAAGGCCACTCTAAAATGTGCAGTTTTGTCACACAACACAATACCACAGATGTCTCAAGTTTTGAGGGAGAGTGCAATTGGCATGCCGACTGCAGGAATGTCCACCAGAGCTGTGTGCGAAGGAGTATTTCTGTCAGTAACAAAGCCCTTTTGTGGGGAAAAATGAATTCTGATTGGCTGGCCAACCATGGCCAGTCATGTTAAATCCATAGATTAGGGCCTAATGAATTTCCTTGTATGTAACTGTAACTCAGCAAAATCTTATAAACGCAACATCCAACAATTTCTATTGTTGCTCAGTATACAAAAGAAAGTAAAGCTTTGATCAACCTGACTAGCTGTCCATAAACAGTCATCCACAGTAGCATATGATTTCCCCTGCAAGATCTTTCCCTCAGCAGTGAAACCGCACGAGAGGTTTGTGTGCTTACCGACCTCCTGACCACCTACAGTTTAAAGCCAACAACACACACCTGTTACATGGACATTAGGCACTATTGGAAATGTATCATGGGTGGCCTGTGTGTGTGTGTGTGTGTGTGTGTGTGTGTGTGTGTGTGTGTGTGTGTGTGTGTGTGTGTGTGTGTGTGTGTGTGTGTGTGTGTGTGTGTGTGTGTGTGTGAGAGAGAGAGAGATCTGGGAGGACTGCAAAGTTAATGATGTAGTATGTTGTGTGTTTGAGCGTGCAGTATGTGTTTTGGAGCATACAGTGTGTGTGTGTGTGTATTCTACCATTTGTGATGTGTGTTCAGCCTCACACATGTTTACGTCTCCCTCTGTGTAAACCATTAAATATCTCATCCCCACTCTGACCCCTATAACTCCTCTTTATGGTTTTTCCACATGGCCTATCCTGTACGCGGGGGCTTTACTTTGGACCGCACCATGTTTGTTCTGGGGGCCCTTACACTCCACAGCTAACACCACGTCCCAAACCACATTGACGGAACACAGGAACAGAGGACGGCCGGAGAACGGTCACAGCGGTCGAACTAGGTCAAATGAGTTCCAAACCCGTTCCAGGTGGTTCAAACTAGGTCAAATGAGTTCCAAACCCGTTCCAGGTGGTTCAAACCAGGTCAAATGAGTTCCGAACCCGTTCCAGGTGGTTCAAACCAGGTCAAATGAGTTCCGAACCCATTCCAGGTGGTTCAAACTAGGTCAAATGAGTTCCAAACCTGTTCCAGGTGGTTCAAACTAGGTCAAATGAGTTCCGAACCCGTTCCAGGTGGTTCAAACCAGGTCAAATGAGTTCCGAACCCATTCCAGGTGGTTCAAACTAGGTCAAATGAGTTCCAAACCTGTTCCAGGCGGTTCAAACTAGGTCAAATCCGTTTAAAATGGTCAACAACATCGTAACAAATCACGAAACCCCAGTTCCAGTCCAGTTCAAACCAATTCTATTGGTCAGGTGTTAGGATATATTTGATGTATTCCTGGCATTGGGTTAATCCTCACTTTTACAGCCCTAGCAACAATTTACTTCCTGGTTCCTACCATATGAAGGATCTCACCTGCCTCAACATCCTCAGATGAGAGACAGAGAGAGACAGACAGAGACAAAAAGAAAGAGAGAACAACAGAGAGCCATAGACAGAGACAAAAAGAGAGAGAGAGAGAGAGAGAGAGAGAGACAGACAGACAGACAGACAGACAGACAGACAGACAGACAGACAAAAATAAAGCGAGAGAGAGACAGAGACAAAAAGAAAGAGAGAGACAGAGAAAGAGAGAGACAGAGAAAGAGAGAGAGAGAGAGAGACAGACAGACAAAGAAAGCGAGAGAAACAGAAAGACAAAAAAGAAAGCGAGAGAGACAGAGAGAGAGACAGAGACAAAAAGAAAGTGACAGAGACAGAGAGAGAAAGCGAGAGAGACAGAGAGAGAAAGCGAGAAAGACAGAGAGAGAGAGACAGAGACTAAAATAAAGTGAGAGAGAGAGACAGAGAGAGACAGAGAGAGAAAGTGAGAGAGAGACAGAGAGAGACAGAGAGAGAAAGTGAGAGAGAGACAGAGAGAGACAGAGAGAGAGAGCGAGAGAGACAGAGAGAGAGAGACAGAGAGAGAGAGCGAGAGAGAGACAGAGAGAGAGAGCGAGAGAGACAGAGAGAGAGAGACAGAGAGAGAGAGACAGAGACAAAAAGAAAGTGAGAGATAGACAAGAATAGAGTTTCTACATGTTTCTGTGTTAGCATGGTTCAGACCACATCTCTTTTCACGACTCACTACCCATGCAGGCCATTCATCACACAGAGATCAGGAAACAACAACACAGACACACCTACTGGGGTTACTACCATGCACACACACGCATACACACACGCACACGCATGTGCACACACACAAACCTGGATAACGAACAATGTCAAATAAAAGCACTTCACAGCTGATGATTTTAGAGACAACTATGAAAGGTGGAAATCCAACTCTCATTGGGTTTTAAAAGGGCACCATAAAACTGACGTGTATTTGGTTTGGGCTTGTGTGTTGTGACATGGTTTAGCCCTGCCACATACTGAGACCTGGTGTGTGTGACATGGTTTAGCCCTGCCACATACTGAGACCTGGTGTGTGTGACATGGTTTGGGGTTATGTGTTGTGACATGGTTTAGGGTTGTGTGTGTGACATGGTTTAGGGTTGTGTGTGTGACATGGTTTGGGGTTGTGTGTGTGACATGGTTTGGGGTTGTGTGTGTGACATGGTTTGGGGTTGTGTGTTGTGACATGGTTTGGGGTTGTGTGTTGTGACATGGTTTGGGGTTGTGTGTTGTGTGTGTGACATGGTTTGGGGTTGCCAGGGTTTATGAGTGCTCCACCACAAACACAGTCGCTGGCCCTGCCACATACTGAGACCCGGTGTTGTGACATGGTTTGAGTGGCGGGTGTTTTCCTGTTTCCCCCTATGGCTGTGCCGGTGACCAGGTGTTGTGACATGGTTTGAGTGGCGGGTGTTTTCCTGTTTCCCCCCCTGGCTGTGCCGGTGACCTAGCGGACAAGTCGGCTCCTGCCGGCTCCTTTGTGGAGGCCAGTTGCACAGGTGGGACTCATTTTCACACTGTGATTTATCAACATGGTCGCAGCACGCGGCTCAGAGTGGGTCTACCCATAGCCCCCACTGCTGAACACAACAGAGCCACTGCTCTGCAGGCATCAGGGACGGGATCAACTCCAGTTTTAGCCGGTTTACAAAGACAGCGTGGTAAAACGCTGCATTGAGTCATTATTGTTGTACCTTTTCAAAGTAAAACTGTGATACTAACTCTTCAGCAAACAGTGGTACACCCCTCTCTGAATTCTCCAATACAGCTCTGCTACCTGCCACTCTCTCATATGCTAGTTAAATATGCAGGAGGGCCGTGTGACTGGTTACCTGATCTGCAGGTGCACTGTTTCAGCACTACACTGACCTCAGCAGGACAGATAACACACCTATTACAGGGTTACATTTCCACTGCACCCTCCACAATGCTGTGCTTAAACACACACACAGACACACGTTTTTCCATTCCCACAGAGGAAAACCAGAAGATGGATTCAATCAACCCCATTTAGGAGCGGTCCTTAATTTTGACGGACTGACAAATGCACTTCCATTCTTCCATTCCATTCTATTATGTCTTCCTTGATTCTCTACTTCCCTCAAATCAACACTGCATTGTCTGTTCTCTCTAGCCATCTCTTCTTTTCCATACCAGGGTGGCTGCCTGTCTGTGGGTCTGTGGCCCTCCCTTTACCCCTCCTGCCCTGAGTGAGTCAGTATCATGAGTGTCAGCCTCTATGGAACCTGGCTGTGAGGCATTGACCCACTCTGATAAAGCTGGAGGGCTTTGACCCACTCTGATAGAGCTGGAGGGCATTGACCAACTCTGATAAAGCTGGAGGGCTTTGATCCACTCTGATAGAGCTGGAGGGCTTTGACCCACTCTGATAGAGCTGGAGGGCTTTGATCCACTCTGATAGAGCTGGAGGGCTTTGACCCACTCTGATCAAGCTGGAGGGCTTTGATCCACTCTGATAGAGCTGGAGGGCATTGATCCACTCTGATAGAGCTGGAGGGCTTTAATCTACTCTGATAGAGTTGGAGGGCTTTGATCCACTCTGGTAGAGCTGGAGGGCATTGATCCACTCTGATAGAGCTGGATGGCTTTGACCCACTCTGATAAAGCTGGAGGGCATTGATCCACTCTGATTGAGCTGGAGGGCTTTGATCCACTCTGGTAGAGCTGGAGGGCTTTGATCCACTCTGGTAGAGCTGGAGGGCTTTGATCCACTCTGATAGAGCTGGAGGGCATTGATCCACTCTGATAGAGCTGGAGGGCTTTGATCCAATCTGATAGAACTGGAGGGCTTTGATCCACTCTGATAGAGCTGGAGGGCTTTGATCCACTCTGATAGAGCTGGAGGGCATTGATCCACTCTGATAGAGCTGGAGGGCTTTGATCCAATCTGATAGAAATGGAGGGCTTTGATCCACTCTGATAGAGCTGGAGGGCTTTGACCCACTCTGATAGAGCCTGAGGGCTTTGACCCACTCTGATAGAGCTGGAGGGCTTTGACCCACTCTGATAGAGCTGGAGGGCTTTTATCCACTCTGATAGAGCTGGAGGGCTTTGATCCACTCTGATAGAGCTGGAGGGCTTTGATCCACTCTGATAGAGCTGGAGGGGTTTGATCCACTCTGATAGAGCTGGGGGGCTTTGATCCACTCTGATAGAGCTGGGGGGCAAGATAAACTCATGGCCACGTGGACAGAGAAGGATATAGAGATGGGGTTAACTGACTGACAGTGTGTGTGGTGTGTGAGATCAGGGCTGACAGATCCCATTATGGCCATCCATATCCCAGCAGCCTCTCATGTTAGAGTGAAGTGTCAAATGCATTACATCCAATTATATATTGACCCTCTGTCAAACACACAATCTCACACCCACGCACTGATAGTAAATAATTCTAAAGATCCCCACCAGAGGGCAATGCCTCCCCTATTTCAATGTTAATTCCTGTCCTAGAGCGTAAATGATCGTTTAGGTTCCACCTCAGAAGAATGCTACCTGAACTGGGTGTGGGAACATTGTGCTGATCTCCATATGGGGTGGACCAATAACAACAAGTAGGGCACTGACAGCAGTCAGTGTAGCTAGCATGCTAAACTTATCTAGCTAGCTAATGTTATTTGCTGTTGCGACACCATATTCAAAAGATTAGCCAACTGGCTAGGTTATGGCTGGTTCTGGAGCTGGAATTGTCATAAACATTTGGTGAAAACTTTGCCACAGATGGATAGGGGAAACCAGTATATTTGACTTTGCCATCTTACATAAATTGTGGCCACAAATCCGCCATAGAAAAATAAAGAATCAGATGAAGCTTTGGTAATATGGGTAGCGTAACTATTGAACATGATGGACTAGAGAAGCGGTTTTCTACATTGTAATGGACACGGTGCTACTTTGGTAGGCTGTTGGCAATGCCAAGTCAGCCCCATGCTCATGCCATGGTTCTCACAGCTTGGGGAAGTAATGACTTTTCTTATGATGAACACTGAAAATGGTATGTAACAACAGCACATCAGACATGAAACAGCAATACTAATGTAACAACAGCACATCAGACATGAAACAGCAATACTAATGTAACAACAGCACATCAGACATGAAACAGCAATACTAATGTAACAACAGCACATCAGACATGAAACAGCAATACTAATGTAACAACAGCACATCAGACATGAAACAGCAATACTAATGTAACAACAGCACATCAGACATGAAACAGCAATACTAATGTAACAACAGCACATCAGACATAAAACAGCAATACTAATGTAACAACAGCACATCAGACATGAAACAGCAATACTAATGTAACAACAGCACATCAGACATGAAACAGCAATACTAATGTAACAACAGCACATTAGACATGAAACAGCAATACTAATGTAACAACAGCACATCAGACATGAAACAGCAATACTAATGTAACAACAGCACATCAGACATGAAACAGCAATACTAATGTAACAACAGCACATCAGACATGAAACAGCAATACTAATGTAACAACAGCACATCAGACATGAAACAGCAATACTAATGTAACAACAGCACATCAGACATGAAACAGCAATACTAATGTAACAACAGCACATCAGACATGAAACAGCAATACTAATGTAACAACAGCACATCAGACATGAAACAGCAATACTAATGTAACAACAGCACATCAGACATGAAACAGCAATACTAATGTAACAACAGCACATCAGACATGAAACAGCAATACTAATGTAACAACAGCACATCAGACATGAAACAGCAATACTAATGTAACAACAGCACATCAGACATGAAACAGCAATACTAATGTAACAACAGCACATCAGACATGAAACAGCAATACTAATGTAACAACAGCACATCAGACATAAAACAGCAATACTAATGTAACAACAGCACATCAGACATGAAACAGCAATACTAATGTAACAACAGCACATCAGACATGAAACAGCAATACTAATGTAACAACAGCACATCAGACATGAAACAGCAATACTAATGTAACAACAGTACATCAGACATGAAACAGCAATACTAATGTAACAACAGCACATCAGACATGAAACAGCAATACTAATGTAACAACAGCACATCAGACATGAAACAGCAATACTAATGTAACAACAGCACATCAGACATGAAACAGCAATACTAATGTAACAACAGCACATCAGACATGAAACAGCAATACTAATGTAACAACAGCACATCAGACATGAAACAGCAATACAAATGTAACAACACCACAACAAAATAAATAAACGTGGAAGTTTATTTTGCGGGTGCTTTTTCATAATAGGATAGATACTTGGTTTTCTAGTGTGGTCAAAACCATTCATCTTGGGGCCACGGGGGGAGCAGGGTTCTAAAATGCAATATTCCACGCAATTTTACTATGTGATATTGGATTTTGGAGCCCCGCTCCCCCTGTCACCCCAAGATGAATGGTTTTGGCCACGCTATATATACAGACTAACTAAAAAATAAGAGAAAAGTATTCATCAGAAACTCTTTGCTGGTGTTTCTGATTAATAAACAATGCAATGCTGGTGGGTGGTAAGTTTAAAATAAAACCCAGCCCTGAAGAAATGTAGACTGAAAATTATTAGCATGTCATCTCATAGGGAAAAACAATGCATTGACACGGATTTCCCACTTCATACTTTGACTAACATTATGACTTATTGACTTAAATCGTTGTGCAACATCATGGGTGAGCTATGGGCATCGTCTTTCAGCTCCAGCTCTTGTGGGCGTTTAAGTATGATGTATTCAGCTCACCCTTACGCCAAAATTCCTTGCACATGTATAGACTATTAGCCCTAATTTCGTCCCAAATTGCTTCCTGTAATGAAGAGTGGACATCGTTAGTGAGCCGCTCTCCGCTGCTGCGCACAAAGACATCTAAAGTATCGCTTCCAACTCCACAGAAGTTTGGAGAAAAATGCTAACCTTCCCCCTCCTCACCCCCCACCTTATAAAATCATTAGACCCACAGACTTCAAAGACAGAGAGATGAAAACACTGCCAGTCTCCCTCAGCCTCCCTCAGTTTCTCTCCTGCCAAGTCGCTCAAGATTTACTTAGAAATTGGACGTTGGTCCATGTCCCGAGGACATCCAGAGATACCTTTAAACCCCGCCACTAGGGGCAACAGTGAGCGCTATTACCATTGAATAGGCTTGGGTTTTGCTATGGTGTTGTGGTCCAGTACCAGACACTCGTTTCATTTGTTGGGGTTTCAAGCCTTAACTGGGGGAGGAGCCGCATGAAGAAGGAGGAGTGACAGTCGCAACTATGGGTGTCCAAATCACATCCACATTTTGACATTAGGAGCAACTTCGAAATTGAACGTTTGGAGAAACGTGGATAAACGTCAGAATCTGAAGTCAAATTGATCAACTCGTGAGCTTGTTGCTCTTTCTCCCAGACAGACCCAATGCACTAGGCCAGACAGACTACATGGAAGGCCCTGACTAGGTAAGATCTGCACAGGGCTCTCTCTCCCTAGCCTGCCAGCCTGTGTGTGTGTGTGCGCAGTATTTTAAACACTCTCACCTCGGTCTGCAGTGTGGTAGAGCGTTGCTCCTTGGCGCTGAGTGATTCTTTGAGCACCTCTATGTGCTGTTTGCAGTCTGAGTTCTGGTTGGTCAGAGCATCCAGTTTGGTCTGTAGCGCCTGCATCTCTGATTCCTTCTTATTCAGCTCCTGCTTCTGCTGGTCTACCTGTCAGTCACAACACACACACGTTAAACCATAATTAAATTCCTTAGCAATTCTGAATGGAACAAAACCGAAAGCTCCTCAAAGACCTATTACACACAACTCAAACCCAGAACACATCAGACCAACACATAGAACACATCAGACCAACACATAGAACACATCAGACCAACACATAGAACACATCAGACCAACACATAGAACACATCAGACCAACACATAGAACACATCAAACCAACACATAGAACACATCAGACCAACACATAGAACACATCAGACCAACACATAGAACACACACCTTCAGAGGACTGACGGGGGATATATGGAAAATAATGCTGATACAACATGAAGCTCAGGTTTGGTTGAGAGGTCAAATGTTTGTATTTTCTGCTCCAGAGAAAATATAGAATATCTTAGGTCAAAGTTTGGTAATTCTTCTCGCACTGTCAATTTGTGGATGTGACACATATCCTCCAACCTCCACAATCACCTTGGAGACGTTGTTGAGTACATATATACAATGTGGTGGGCAAACGTGGACGCGCACACTCTCCAACACACACAGAGGGCCAAAAAATGATTCATCCTCTAGAAGACTAGAAATGTTTCTCTATACAAGACACACTCCTACTACTACAGGCCCCATGGAAACAACAGTCTAAACACCCAAACTGAGACAAGGAAAAACACTCATAGGGGGAGAAAAATAGTTCTGAGAAGTTGTATTGCACACAAATATCTGCAAGATTACTGATCGTTTTTGAAATTGTGTAATTGAAGGGAAAGAGCTGAAAGAACAGCACAGAATAACCACTAAGGAAATCAAATGGACCAGTTCGTATTTTGTCCCCCCTCTGTGTTTTTTCTGCGAGTGGGCTAGCTATGCGCACAAAGATTGTCATCTTCACTCCAGTGCCAAAAATGTGAGAGGTTGATTTCTGAGGGAGATTTGTTAATTGTGGTGCTCGGCGGGGAGCATGTCATGACTTTAGAATTCTGAGAGGGATAGAGAAAGCTGGGCCAACCACAAACGGGGATAGAGATGGAGAGAGATAGATAGATGGAGAGAGAGAGAGAGAGAGAGAGAGAGAGGGATAGGGAAAGCTGGGCCAACCACAGACAGGGATAGAGATGGAGAGAGAGAGATAGATGGAGAGAGAGAGAGAGAGAGAGAGAGAGAGAGAGAGAGAGGCAAAGCTGGGCCAACCACAGACGGGGATAGAGATGGAGAGAGAGAGATAGATGGAGAGAGAGAGAGAGAGAGAGAGAGGGATAGGCAAAGCTGGGCCAACCACAGACGGGGATAGAGATGGAGAGAGAGAGATAGATGGAGAGAGAGAGAGAGAGAGAGAGAGAGAGAGATAGGCAAAGCTGGGCCAACCACAGACGGGGATAGAGATGGAGAGAGAGAGATAGATGGAGAGAGAGAGAGAGATGGCGAGAGAGAGAGAGAGGGGGGAGAGAGGCGGAAAGATAGAGAGAGAGAGAAACAGGAAAAAAGAGAGAGAAGAGTAGAATGGGAGATATGAGAGAAGAGAGCGAGGTAAGACGGAGAGTGGAGGGGAAAGAAAGGGAAACAGAAAGCGGAGTGTGTAATGGAGATGGGGAGAAGAGTAAAGAGAGAAAAAGAAACGGGAGAGATATGAACGAGAGAAGGTAAAAGAGGGGTACTTCTGCTGAGTGGTCAGCTATCCAGGGCGGCTGGGAGAGGAGGAAGGTGGGGTGGGTGTCCAAGTGTGGTGGGGGGCCCCCGGCCCTGGAGGAGCCCAGGCCCACTGACACACGGCCTGATACCTACGGAGAAAAAACAACCACTAAGCTACACGCCATCACTACCTTACACTGGTCTAGCATCACTAAGCTACACGCCATCACTACCTTACACTGGCCTAGCATCACTAAGCTACACGCCATCACTACCTTACACTAACCTAGCATCACTAAGCTACACACCATCACTACCTTACACTGACCTAGCATCACTAAGCTACACGCCATCACTACCTTACACTGGCCTAGCATCACTAAGCTACACACCATCACTACCTTACACTAACCTAGCATCACTAAGCTACACACCATCACTACCTTACACTGACCTAGCATCACTAAGCTACACACCATCACTACCTTACACTGACCTAGCATCACTAAGCTACACGCCATCACTACCTTACACTGGCCTAGCATCACTAAGCTACACGCCATCACTACCTTACACTGGCCTAGCATCACTAAGCTACACACCATCACTACCTTACACTGACCTAGCATCACTAAGCTACACACCATCACTACCTTACACTAACCTAGCATCACTAAGCTACACACCATCACTACCTTACACTGACCTAGCATCACTAAGCTACACACCATCACTACCTTACACTGACCTAGCATCACTAAGCTACACACCATCACTACCTTACACTGACCTAGCATCACTAACCTACTTTAGTGAAGCATCTTGCACTGCGATGCAGTGCCTTAGACCACTGTGCCACTCGAGAGCCCAATTTGCCCCTTATTATTTTCTAAATTATTCAAGCTCTGTCAAATTGGTTGTTGATAATTGCCAGACAACAATTTTCAGGTCATAGAATTTCAAGCATATTTAAGTAAAGATTGTAACTTAGAACTGTCTTCTTGGTAAGCAACTCCAGTGTAGATTTCACTGTCTTCTTGGTATGCAACTCCAGTGTAGATTTCACTGTCTTCTTGGTATGCAACTCCAGTGTAGATTTCACTGTCTTCTTGGTAAGCAACTCCAGTGTAGATTTCACTGTCTTCTTGGTAAGCAACTCCAGTGTAGATTTCACTGTCTTCTTGGTAAGCAACTCCAGTGTAGATTTCACTGTCTTCTTGGTAAGCAACTCCAGTGTAGATTTCACTGTCTTCTTGGTAAGCAACTCCAGTGTAGATTTCACTGTCTTCTTGGTAAGCAACTCCAGTGTAGATTTCACTGTCTTCTTGGTAAGCAACTCCAGTGTAGATTTCACTGTCTTCTTGGTAAGCAACTCCAGTGTAGATTTCACTGTCTTCTTGGTATGCAACTCCAGTGTAGATTTCACTGTCTTCTTGGTAAGCAACTCCAGTGTAGATTTCACTGTCTTCTTGGTAAGCAACTCCAGTGTAGATTTCACTGTCTTCTTGGTAAGCAACTCCAGTGTAGATTTCACTGTCTTCTTGGTAAGCAACTCCAGTGTAGATTTCACTGTCTTCTTGGTAAGCAACTCCAGTGTAGATTTCACTGTCTTCTTGGTATGCAACTCCAGTGTAGATTTCACTGTCTTCTTGGTAAACAACTCCAGTGTAGATTTCACTGTCTTCTTGGTAAGCAACTCCAGTGTAGATTTCACTGTCTTCTTGGTAAACAAATCCAGTGTAGATTTCACTGTCTTCTTGGTAAGCAACTCCAGTGTAGATTTCACTGTCTTCTTGGTAAGCAACTCCAGTGTAGATTTTTTAAGGTTATTGTCCTGCTGAAAGGTGAATTCATCGCCCAGTGTCTGGTGGAAAGCAGACAACCAGGTTTTCTAGGATTTTGCCTGTGCTTATTTCCATTCCGTTTCTTTTTTATCCTGAAAAACTCCCCAGTCTATTACAAGTCAATTACAAGCATACCCATAACATCATGCAGCCACCACCATGAGTAAAAATATGGAGAGTGGTACTCAATAATGTCTTGTATTGGATTTGACCCAAACCTAACACTTTGTATTCAGGAAAAAAAAAGTAAATTGTTATGCCACATTTTTGGCAGTATTACTTTAGTGCCTTGTTGCAAACAGGATGCATGTTTTGGAATATTTTCTATTCAGTACAGGTTTCCTTCTTTTCACTCTGTCAATTATGTTAGTATTGTGGAGTAACTACAATGTTGTTGACCCATCCACAGCCATTAAACTCTAACTGTTTTAAAATCACCAAAATCCCTGAGCAGTTTCCTTCCTCTCTGGCAACTGTAAGGAAGGACGCCTGTACTCTTATCTTTGTAGTGACTGGGTGTATTGATACAGAATCCATAGTGTAATAAATAACTTCAGCATGCTCAAAAGGATGTTCAATGTCTGCTTTTTTATCCATCTACCAACAGATGCCCTTCTTTGCGAGGCATTTGAAAACATCCTTAGCCTTTGTGGTTGAATCTGTGTTTGAGGGACATTACAGATAATTTTATGTTTGGGGTACAGAGATGATGTAGTCATTCAAAAATCAAGTTAATAAGTATTATTGTACACAGAATCCATGCAACTTATTATGTGACCTGTCAAGTAAATCTTTACTCCTGGACTTATTTAGGTTTGCCATGACAAAGGGGTTGACTACTTATTTACTCAAGACATTTCATGGCTTCATTTGTAATTAATTTTGAATACTTAAAAAAATACATAATTCCACTTTGACATTATGGGGTATTGTGTGTAGGCCAGTGACACAACATCTCAATTGAATCCATTTTAAATTCAGGCTGTAACACAACAAAAATGTGGAAAAAGTCAAGGGCTGTGAATACTTTCTGAAGGCACTGTACACAGGATAGTATACTACTAGGTCAGGCCTGGTGGGGGCTTTGACCCAGATAAACAGCCCAGTGAAGAGCAGAGGAAACCAAAGACCCAGAGAGGCTGTCCTGTCCCTTCATCAGAGCAGCCTGTCCTCCTCTTATCAATGTCCCCCTATTTGACTCCTCCTCAGCTCACCACCAACCTGCCACGCGCTGAAAGACCATGTCCCAGGGAGATACTGTAGATGAGGGATACATGTGATAAATATGACTGTGTGTGTGTGTGTGTGTGTGTGTGTGTGTGTGTGTGTGTGTGTGTGTGTGTGTGTGTGTGTGTGTGTGTGTGTGTGTGTGTGTGTGTGTGTGTGTGTGTGTGTGTGTGTGTGTGTGTGTGCGTGCGTGTGTGCGTGTGTGTGCGTGTGTGTGTGTGTGTGTGTGTGTGTGTGTGTGTGTGTGTGTGTAGAAAGACGAGGCGTCTGACACCAAACTCCAACCGTCAGTATGATGTATATCATTCCAGGTCAGTCTTCATGAGGAGAGAGCTCCTTCCTCTGCTGTTGTTAGCTCATAGCCGTCTGTCAAAGCCCCATTCATAAAAACATCCCTTTATGATTGCATCAGAAACTTCCCCAATGCACTGTCAAATGGGGCTACAAAGACCCCCATTAACAAATCAAACAAACATTTTCAGATGAAACGCTACTCATCGACCTCGGGCCATCACAGACACTCACACAGAGCTCTGAAACCCAACTCTGATGTTATTAAACCACTAGCCTTTCATATACCTCCATTCATCACCACATAAAGCAATTAGAGCGGACGTTCCCATTCAAAGAAATGCTTTATGTTGACTCACCGGTGGAATATTGGATGTACCATTTAGAGTACAGTATTATTACTGATGCTTGCAGTTTACTGGACAGCGTGGGTGAGTGTGTAGGTATGAATAAACCATTAGAGAGCGCTTGCACCAGAGAAATTGAACCTTGCTCTTATAAAACTGCAGCTTCCTGTCTGACAAAGGAAGTAGTGCAAATGGACACCATCGCCTGTAAACCGATATGGCTTGTGTTTTCCATGGAGAGCTGGAGGAGAAGCAAAAGCTGAAGCCGAAAAGCTGTGCCATGGCGGCGACAAGAAGTGAAGACAGTTTGTTGATATAGTTGGTTCAGTCCAGATCTTTCCAAAGTGAGTGACGGCTCTGGGTCTCGGCTGAAAAGCCAGAAAGTTTTGACAAGAGACAGTAGAAACACGAAGGTTTCGCTCAGACATCAGTAGAGGCAGAGTACAGGTGATGTGATGCCTTGCAATACACATACAGTTGAAGTCACAAGTTTACATACACCTTAGCCAAATACATTTAAACTCAGTTTTTCCACAATTCCTGACAATTAATCCTAGTAAAAATTCTCTGTCTTAGGTCAGTTAGGATCACCACTTTATTTTAAGAATGTTAAATGTCAGAATAAAAGTAAAGAGAATTATTTATTTCAGCTTTTATTTCTTTCATCACATTCCTAGTGGGTCAGAAGTTTACATAAACTCAATTAGTATTTGGTAGCATGGTCTTTAACTTGTTTAACTTGGGTCAAACGTTTTGGGAAGCCTTCCACAAGCTTCCCACAATAACTTGGGTGAATGTTGGCCCATTCCCCCTGACAGAGCTGGTGTAACTGAGTCAGGTTTGTAGGCCTCCTTGCTCGCACACACCTTTTCAATTCTGCCCACAAATTTTCTACAGAATTGAGGTCAGGGCTTTGTGATGGCCACTCCAATATCTTGATTTTGTTGTCCTTAACCCATTTTGCCACATCTTTGGAAGTATGCTTGGGGTCATTGTCCATTTGGAAGACCCATTTGCGACCAAGCTTTAACTTTCTGAATGATGTCTTGAGATGTTGCTTCAATATATCCACATAATTTTCCTCCTCATGATTCTATCTATTTTGTGTAGTGCACCAGTCCTTCCTGCAGCAAAGCACCCCCACAACATGATGCTGCCATTCCGCTTCACGGTTGGGATGGTGTTCTTCGGGCTTGCAAGCCTCACCCATTTTTGCACTTTTGGCACCAAAGTACGTTCACCTCTAGGAGACTGAACGCGTCTCCTTCCTGAGAGGTATGGCGGCTGTGTGGTCCCATGGTGTTTATACCTGCGTACTATTGTTTGTACAGATGAACGTGGTACCTTCAGGTGTTTAGAAATTGCTCCCAAGGATGAACCAGACTTGTGGAGATCTACAATTTTTTTCTGAGGTCTTGGCTGATTTCTTTTGATTTTCCCATGATATCAAGCAGGTACACCTCCAATTGACTCAAATGATGCCAATTACTCTATCAGAAGCTTCTAAAGCCATGACATCATTTTCTGTAATTTTCCAAGCTGTTTAAAGGCAACTTCTGTAAACTTCTGACGCACCGGAATTGTGATACAGTGAATTATAAGTGAAATAATCTGTCTGTAAACAATTGTTGGAAAAATGAGGTGTCATGCACAAAGTAGATGTCCTAACTGACCTGCCAAATGTGGTTGAAAAACAAGTTTCAATGGCTTCAACCTAAGTGTATGTAAACTTCCAACTTCAACTGTATGGTTAAGACATGCAGTGGATAGGACTGGAGATGAGATGTTCTACCTTGGTCTTCATGAAGCTGAAGGAGACACATACAGTAGAGACATGGTCGTGACATGCACAGAGACCAGTAAATGAGAAAACATAGACACATGCAGTCAACACATGCGCAGTTAACAGTGCTGTTGACGTGATACTTGGCTTCCTCACAACCATGCAGAAGTGACATACACAACCATAGCAACATGTGGAGATGTCAAGCAGAGTGACTCTACACCAGTGAGTATCTCGCTACCTGTTTCTTCATGAACTTGGAGTGGCTTTTATAGACCTCCATGTGTTTGAGTTCATCCAGGCGTTCGCCAGGGTGGAGCAGCCCGCTGGTCTTCATCAACTGGACCTCATCCTCCAGGTCTCGGATGTTCCTCTCCAGAGACGATATCTTAGTGTCCTACAGTACATACAGCAGCCAAGAGGGGCAGACACCCACGTCAGCCACAGACATGATGGTTTGTAAAAGGTGTGAATAGAAAAGAGGTAGAGTCGAGAGGGCAAGGGTCGTCACAGTCTGCCTCTCAAAGTTGATGTTTAATAAAGGGTTGATCACAAAAATGATAAACAGAAAAGAGAACAAGAGACAGGAGTGCAGGCAGACATGACACCGTGCCCAGAGACACACAGAGAGCTAAATGGGACAGTGTGAGTGAGATAGATACCAATCTATATTATTAGCTGAAAAGACAGATGTGTTATAGAGCTAGACTGACACACAGACAAAAGCAGATCCCTGTCCTAGCTAGAACATACAACTGAACCAGTGACTGGCCTGAATAGGAATGGGTGGATGAAGGCCAGAGTTCTGTATAGCGACAAAGCAGGTTGTACTTGTTCCCTGCGTGCACAGTATCTATGAGGGAACGGGAAAGGTCCTGAGCTTGTTGAGCTCCATAAGATCAGACACACGTTAAATGGTAAACCTTGGAGAAGACGAGAAAGTAATGGAATAAATGAAAGCAGATTGTATGATGGCATCGGTAGAAACCTCAGTCTGCATTCAACCATCTGACCTCCATTACTACAACTCTACTGACATCCTCCACGGACGCCCCAACATACACTATGGTATACTGCATACACACACACACCCCTTGCCTCAACCTAGTCTTTGTGTTACAGTCTGTGTGTTACAGTAGCTATATGAATACACATGCAGAGAAAGACACACAAAGCAGACGAATCCAGAGCAGCAACACAGCAGCAGCAACGTGCATCATCTCATGTGTTCCTCTCAAATCTGACAAAACACACCATGTACAGAAGCCACACAGAGATTACACACAAAGAAACCAAGGAAGTGAAAATAACCTATACAGAAAATAGTGGGTCATATCTCAACACAAAGAAAGTTCCACCTTTGGCAAAACGTGATTGTAAAGGCCATTTCCAACACATTAACTATGATTTCTACCCCATGTTCAGTTCATTTTGGGATGCAGAATCTCATCATGTTTCACTCCAACTGTCTGGGGTTAGAAACCAACGTGCAGGAAGAGAATAGTGACGGACAGACAGGTACAAATCACAGCCTGCGGTAGAGACAATACACATTGAAGATTGATAAAGACTGTATTACACACTATAGAGGTGTGTCATGTATTGAGGCTGATAAAGACTGTATTACACACTGTAGAGGTGTGTCATGTATTGAGGATTGATAAAGACTGTATTACTGTAGAGATGTGTCATGTATGGAGGATTGCCATGGGAGGAAAATTGAGAAGATTAGACAAGGGATGAGGAACAACCACTGTTACTACTACTGTACCTGCCAGATAACATCAGGATCAAAACAGAAAGGGGGTGCTGTGGTCTGAAATCACACAACACAAATACACACGTCTCAGACCCTCGTTACAACACAACACACGTCTCAGCACCAACAACATAACACACACATTGCCACAAACAACAAAATAAAACACTAATTACAACATTGCACACGTTTTATTCACTCAGAAGTCACAACACTTGCTCGCATGACTAAAACACAGAACGTTACACACAGAACCTTACACACAGAACATAATACACAGAACATAACACACAGAACCTTACACACAGAACTTTACACACAGAACCTTACACACAGAACATAACACACAGAACATAACAAACAGAACCTTACACAGAGCCTTACACACAGAACATAACACACAGAACCTTACACACACTCTGTGTACCAACCTCTAACCATCACCATAGAAAACATCTGACTCTAATCTGACTGGTTCTTCTGCTTATATCAATGTTTATTTGATTGTTTTCCTCTACTATTCCCTCAGCAATGAAGAACTAAAGCCACTTCCTCCTCCTAAAATGTGCGATCTTTAAATGGGAGGACAAATGGTAAAATGTGTGAAAAATAACTGTGGTTTAGCAATAAACCACACTTGGTAGAGGCATGTGCTGAATTAACACAAAGTGTGTGTGTGTGTGTGTGTGTGTGTGTGTGTGTGTGTGTGTGTGTGTGTGTGCTTGCATGTGGAGTCAACTGCATTTTTCACAGCTCCTACTGACTTCAAAGGCCTGAGATGAGAGTGAAAGCTTCCATATGTGACATTTGAAACAAATTGAATGAGTGCTCTACTCTGGATGGGCCAATATGTCTTTCCCTGGACACGGACCCATATAGACCCTAGTCAACACACAATCACTCTTAAACTGGTGTGTGTGTGTGTGTGTGTGTGTGTGTGTGTGTGTGTGTGTGTGTGTGTGTGTGTGTGTGTGTGTGTGTGTGTTGTAACAATGTGTATGCTCTTTTGTCATGTGATCTTTCCTGAATTCAGTGAGATAATCAACAGTGCTCACCTTACAGGCTATCAATATTTCACTCTGTTTCACTATGAAACTGATACCAGATCATTAGATGAACTACTGTTGCCGTCTGACTTAAATGTGGGCCTATCAACAAGTAAGACTTACCTTCATATCAATGACAGTCTGCAGGGCCTTAGTCTTGGTGGGGTCCTGCTGGCTCCTCCTGTGCAGCTCCTGAGGAGGGACCCGGTAGAAGTAAGCTTGACGACTCATCATCTTACCACATACACCACTGGCAGAGTATATCTGTCTCGGTCTGTCCATTCTTTCTACCTCTCATTCTATGTCTCACACCTTCTCTCCATTTTTCTCTTCATCTGTTATTTCTGTGATAATCTCTCACTCGTCAGTAAGCTTCCTCTCTATCAAGTGCTCTTGTTCGCTCCTTCTCTCCCTGTCCTCCTCCTCCTCTTCGCTCCTTCTCTCCCTGTCCTCCTGCTCCTCTTCGCTCTTTCTCTCCCTGTCCTCCTGCTCCTCTTCGCTCCTTCTCTCACTGTCCTCCTGCTCCTCTTCGCTCCTTCTCTCCCTGTCCTCCGGCTCCTCTTCGCTCCTTCTCTCCCTGTCCTCCTCCTCTTCTTTCAGTCTGTCTCTCTCCTCTTCTCTCGGTCTGTCTCCCTCCTCTTCTCTCGGTCTTTCTCCCTAGTTAGTTTAGGAAGAGAAGATTGCTGAAGGTGCTATTGCTAACAGAGCTAAAAGTAGGAGACGCTACAGGTGTATCTCTCTCGCTTGTCTCTCAGTTTCTCAATCTCTTTGTGTTTTGTCTCTCTCTCGCTCCCTCCCGCTCTCCTCTGTCTTTCTCTAACATGCTAAAGCATTCGCTTAGCAACACTTTCAGCTAGCACATGCGCAATCTGCAAGCTTCTGCTATCAATAATTAATGGTAACACAGACACACATGCACACACAGCTATGCCAGTTAAACTCACAGTATTTATTTTCAGATGGACAGATGAAGATCCATTAAAATAAATGTCACTCAAACAAGCATGGGCACTGTTCATATATCTTTGTAATGTTCTTGTTCACTAGGATAGCGCCGAGTTCAGACAGGCACACACACACACAACACTCACTCACACAAAGATATGCAATTCTAGCACTACCCTTAGACCACAGTAGCACTACTGAAGTCACTACTAAAGTCACTACTGATGTCTATTGAATCAGTGTACAACAGGAAGTAGCATCACATTAAAGTGAAGAACCTCAGAAGGCCTGGACACCACATTGTCCCAACAAGACAGAGGTCAAGACAAAACACAGACACACAGAGGTGGAAAGACAGATGCATTTGAATACAAAAATACATACAAGGTACATAGCGGGGACAACTAGTGTTAGAGAGGAGGTCCAGAGAACAGAGGCAGTTCCAGGTGGTAGAAAACAGACAAAGAAAAGTCAGGAAGAGTTGAGCTCTATGAAGACCTCTCACCAGACCACTCACCAGACCCCTCACCAGACCACTCACCAGACCCCTCACCAGACCTCTCACCAGACCACTTACCAGACCAGACCCCTCACCAAACCACTCACCAGACCAGACCCCTCACCAGACCACTCACCAGACCAAACCAGATCCCTCACCAGACCACTCACCAGACCAGACCCCTCACCAGACCAGACCCCTCAACAGACCACTCACCAGACCATTCATCAGACCAGAACACTCACCAGACCAGACCATTCCCCAGAACAGACCACTCACCAGACCAGAACCCTCACCAGACCACTCACCAGACCAGACCCCTCACCAGACCAGAGAATTCACCAGACCAGACCACACCCTCACCAGACCAGTCACCAGACCCCTCAACAGACCAGACCACTCATCAGAACACTCACCAGACCCCTCACCAGACCCCTCACCAAACCATTCCCCAGACCAGACCACTCACCAGACCAGACCCCTCACCAGACCACTCACCAGACCCCTCACCAGACCCCTCACCAGACCAGACCATTCACCAGACCAGACCACTCACCAGACCAGACCCCTCACCAGACCAGAGAATTCACCAGACCATTCACCAGACCAGACCACACCCTCACCAGACCAGTCACCAGACCCCTCAACAGACCAGACCACTCATCAGAACACTCACCAGACCAGACCCCTCACCAGACCCCTCACCAGACCAGACCATTCACCAGACCGGACCAGACCCCTAACCAGACCACTCACCAGAACAATCACCAGACCAGACCAGACCACCCACCAGACCCCTCACCAGACTCCTCAACAGACCAGACCATTCACCAGACCACTCACCAGACCAGACCAGACCAGACTCCTCACCAGACCACTCACCAAACCAGACCAGACCACTCACCAGACCCCTCACCAGACCAGACCCCTCATCAGACCACTCACCAGACCAGACCAGGCCCCTCACCAGACCACTCACCAGACCAGACCAGATTCCTCACCAGACCACTCACCAGACCAGACCCCTCACCAGACCACTCACCAGACCAGACCAGACCCCTCACCAGACCACTCACTAGACCAGACCCCTCACCAGACCACTCACCAGACCAGACCAGACCCCTCACCAGACCAGACCAGACCACTCACCAGACCAGACCCCTCACCAAACAACTCACCAGACCAGACCCCTCACCAGACCCCTCACCAGACCAGACCAGACCCCTCCCCAGACCTCTCACCAGACCAGACAATTAACCAGACCCCTCACCAGACCCCTCACCAGACCAGACCCCTCACCAGACCAGACCATTCACCAGACCCCTCACCAGACCTCTCACCAGACCACTCACCAGACCAGACAAGACCCCTCACCAGACCCCTCACCAGACCCCTCACCAGACCAGACCACTCACCAGACCAGACCCCTCACCAGACCAGACCCCTCACCAGACCAGACCAGACCCCTCACCAGACCAGACCTCTCACCAGACCACTCACCAGACCAGACCAGACCCCTCACCAGACCAGACCCCTCACCAGACCAGACCATTCACCAGACCAGACCAGAACCCTCACCAGACCACTCACCAGACCAGACCAGACCCCTCACCAGACCAGACCAGACCCCTCACCAGACCAGACCAGACCCCTCACCAGACCACTCACCAGACCAGACACCTCACCAGACCAGACACCTCACCAGACCAGACCATTCACCAGACCAGACCAGACCCCCCACCAGACCAGATCCCTCACAAGACCAGACCAGACCCCTCACAAGACCAGACCCCTCACCAGACCACTCACCAGACCAGACCACTCACCAGACCAGACCAGACCACTCACCAGACCACTCACCAGACCACTCAGCAGACCAGACCCCTCACCAGACCAGAACATTCACCAGACCCCTCACCAGACCACTCACCAGACCAGAGCCCTCACCAGACCCCTCACCAGACTACTGACCAGACCAGACCCCTCACCAGACCACTAACCAGACCAGACCAATCACCAGACCAATCACCAGACCACTCAACAGACCAGACCCCTCACCAGACCCCTCACCAGACCACTCACCAGACCAGACCAGACACCTCACCAGACCCCTCACCAGAAACCTCACAAAACCCATCACCAGACCATAAAAGACCCCTCACCAGACCCCTCACAAGACCCCTCACCAGACCAGACCCCTCACCAGACCACTCACCAGACCAGACCAGACCACTCACCAGACCCCTCACCAGACCACTCACCAGACCAGACCCCTCACCAGACCAGACCACTCACCAGACCAGACCAGACCACTCACCAGACCCCTCACTAGACCACTCACCAGACCAGACCCCTCACCAGACCCCCCACTAGACCAGACCATTCACCAGACCCCTCACCAGACCAGAGCCATCAGCAGACCCCTCACCAGACAACTCACCAGACCAGACCCCTCACCAGACCACTAACCAAACCAGACCAGACCAATCAACAGACCAATCACCACACCACTCAACAGACCAGACCCCTCACCAGACCCCTCACCAGACCACTCACTAGATCACTCACCAGACCCCTCACCAAACCACTCACCAGATCACTCACCAGACCAGACCAGACACCTCACCAGACCCCTCAACAGAAACCTCACAAGACCACTCACCAGACCAGACCAGACCAGACCCCTCACCAGACCCCTCACCAGACCAGACCCCTCACCAGACCACTCACCAGACCAGAACAGACCACTCACCAGACCCCTCACCAGCCCACTCACCAGACCAGACCCCTCACCAGACCACTCACCAGACCAGAGCCCTCACCAGACCACTCACCAAACCCCTCACCAGACCAGACCCCTCATCAGACCATTCACCAGACCAGACCAGACCAATCACCAAGACCCCTCACCAGACCACTCACCAGACCAGACCAGACCCCTCACAAGACCACCAGACCCACAAGACCACCAGACCCCTCACCAGACAACTCACCAGACCAGACCAGACCAGACCAATCAACAGACCAGACCCCTCACCAGACCACTCACTCACCAGACCACTCACCAGATCACTCACCAGACCAGACCAGACACCTCACCAGACCCCTCACCAGAAACCTCACAAGACCCCTCACCAGACCAGACCAGACCATTCACCAGACCAGACCCCTCACCAGACCAGACCCCTCATCAGACCATTCACCAGACCAGACCAGACCAATCACCAAGACCCCTCACCAGACCACTCACCAGACCAGACCAGACCCCTCACAAGACCACCAGACCCACAAGACCACCAGACCCCTCACCAGACCACTAACCAAACCAGACCAGACCAATCAACAAACCAATCACCACACCACTCAACAGACCAGACCCCTCACCAGACCACTCACTAGATCAATCACCAGACCACTCACTAGATCACTCACCAGACCCCTCACCAGACCACTCACCAGATCACTCACCAGACCAGACCAGACACCTCACCAGACCCCTCACCAGAAACCTCACAAGACCCCTCACCAGACCAGACCAGACCATTCACCAGACCAGACCACTCACCAGACCAGAGACCCCTCACCAGACCAGAGACCCCTCACCAGACCAGACCCCTCACCAGACCACTCACCAGACCAGACCAGACCCCTCACCAGACCAGACCCCTCACCAGACCAGACCATTCACCAGACCAGACCAGACCCCTCACCAGACCAGATCCCTCACCAGACCACTCACCAGACCAGACAAGACCCCTCCCCAGACCCCTCACCAGACCAGACTATTAACCAGACCCCTCACCAGACCCCTCACCAGACCAGACCCCTCACCAGACCAGACTAATATTAATTCCAAATTGACCTTCCATATGTATGATTGTATCCCAGATGTAACACACACATGTGAACATATTCTACATGACTCTACTAAGGATAGTGTGTGACTGGACCAGACCCCTAACCAGACCATTCACCAGAACAATCACCAGACCAGACCATTCAACATTGAACGTATTCTACATGACTCTACTAAGGATAGTGTGTGAGGCTTATCTTGTCAAGTGTGTTCACTCTGGATGTGAGAGAATTACTGGTTGTCAGAGTAGACCTCAGACAGAGCCTTGACACACACACACACACGCACACACACGCATGCACACACACACACACACACGCACACACACACGCACGCACACACACACACACAGGCACACACAATCCTTGCCACTTGTAATCCTCTCCTGGCAGAGTGTGTGTGAGTGAGAGTGTGTTTTAAGGAGAACAATGCAAGGTTCAACAGCAGTGTGTGTGAGTGAGAGTGTGTTTTAAGGAGAACAATGCAAGGTCCAACAGCAGTGTGTGTGAGTGAGAGTGTGTTTTAAGGAGAACAATGCAAGGTCCAACAGCAGTGTGTGAGTGAGAGTGTGTTTTAAGGAGAACAATGCAAGGTCCAACAGCAGTGTTTGTGAGTGAGAGTGTGTTTTAAGGAGAACAATGCAAGGTCCAACAGCAGTGTGTGCAACACTACAAGTTCCAAATGATGTGCATGTGTGCATGTGTGAGCGTGTCTGAATGTGTGTGGATGTGTGTTCAGTCCTCATAGAGAAATATAAAAGCATGGATCTAACCATTCTTGTAACAAGTGGCTGCACCATGAACTCATTGAGAGCATGTCATCAAAGCATGGCTCTGGTCTGTATGTGTCAAAGCAGCGGGCATATGGAACAAATAGCATCAAATGTAATGCTATAATGCATCCTGTACCAAAGGAAATTAACCAAAGGTTTAACTGTAGCCCAGAGGCAGTGGCTTCATAGACACACCCCCTGACCAATTACACACACCCTTCACCATCAGAAAGAGGGGGGAGGGGGGGGGGGGGGGGGGGCGACTTCAATCGCACGAGTAGACAAAAAGATCCCATGTGTTTAAATGTGTCTGCCTATCAGCTATAGGCTTTAAGTGCACTTTCAAAAGACAAAAGGGAAAATCTGAGAAAATCAAAGGTCTCCAGATAGGGGGGAGGGATGAGAGAGAGGGGAGGGGAGAGGGGAGAGGGGAGAGGGGAGAGGGGATTGGAGGGGTATAATTTTGTCCCGATAAACTTTTCCGCTCCAACATTCTGGGGGCTCAACAGAGCGTGGCGAGTATGCAGTGCTCAGGGTGCATGTGTGTATGTGTGTGTGAGTTTGCTGGTATTTACAGTGGAGTTTTAATGACAGCTGAGAGGCTTCGTTAGTGGAGAGAGAGAACAGCGAATCAGGAGACAGCTCTTAAAGAGTTCCGTCTGAAGAGACCAGACTACAACACGCCAATTAGTCAAACCACAACAGATACCATATCAGCCTGCAGCAAGAGGTGTGTGTGTGTGTGTGTGTGTGTGTGTGTGTGTGTGCGTGCGTGCGTGCGTGCGTGCGAGTGCATCGTGCGTGCATGCGTGTGTGTGTGTGTGTGTCCAAATCAAAGATGGAGAGGTAACTATAATACTTGCAGGATGAACGATAATATGAACCAGACCAAAGAGGAGAGGAATGGACAGGAGAGGAAAGGACAGGACAAGAGAGGACAGGACAAGAGAGGACAGTACATGGGAGGATAAGACAAGAGAGGATAGGAAAGGAGATGACTGGACAGGAGAGGACAAGAGAGGACAGGACAGAACTGGATATGAAAGGACAGGACAAGAGGACAGGACAAGAGAGGACAGTACATGGGAGGATAAGACAAGAGAGGATAGGAAATGAGATGACTGGACAGGAGAAGACAAGAGAGGACAGGATAAGAGGACAGGAGAAGACAAGAGAGGACAGGAAAAGAGAGAACAGGAGAAGACAGAATTGACAGGAAAAGAGGGGAAAGGAGAAGACAGGTCACATAGTAGAGTAGTGTGTAATAATGTGTTGTATTGTAGATATGTTGTGGTAGAGTAGTGTGTAATAATGTGTTGTATTGTAGATATGTTGTGGTAGTGTGTAATAATGTGTTGTATTACAGATATGTTGTGGTAGAGTAGTGTGTGATAATGTGTTGTATTGTAGATATGTTGTGGTAGAGTAGTGTGTGATAATGTGTTGTATTGTAGATATGTTGTGGTAGAGTAGTGTGTAATAATGTGTTGTATTGTAAATATGTTAAGGTAGAGTAGTGTGTTATAATTTGTTGTATTGTAGATATGTTGTGGTAGAGTAGTGTATAATAATGTGTTTTATTGTAGATATGTTGTGGTAGAGTAATGTGTAATAATGTGTTGTATTGTAGATATGTTGTGGTAGAGTAGTGTGTGATAATGTGTTGTATTGTAGATATGTTGTGGTAGAGTAGTGTGTAACAATGTGTTGTATTGTAGATATGTTGTGGTAGAGTAGTGTGTAATAATGTGTTGTATTGTAGATGTTGTGGTAGAGTAGTGTGTAATAATGTGTTGTATTGTAGATATGTAGTGGTAGAGTAGTGTTTAATAATGTGTTCTGTTATGTATTGTTTTATTGTATATAATTGTGATTGGACCCCAGGAAGAGTAGCTGCTCTATCAAGTAATGGGGATGCAGAATAAATATAAAAATGCAGGAGAGGACAGGACAGGATAGGATAGCAGAGGACAGGAGAGGAGAGGAGAGGACAGGAGAGGACATGAGAGGATAGCAGAGGATAGGAGAGGAGAGGACATGACAGGATAGCAGAGGACATGAGAGGAGAGGACAGGAGAGGATAGCAGAGGACAGGAGAGGACAGGAGAGGAGATGACAGGAGAGGATAGCAGAGGACAGGAGAGGAGATGACAGGAGAGGATAGCAGAGGACAGGAGAGGAGTGGACAGGAGAGGACAACAGAGGACAGGAGAGGATAGCAGAGGACAGGAGAGGAGTGGACAGGAGAGGAGAGGATAGCAGAGGACAGGAGGGGACAGGAGAGGACAGGAGAGGACAGGAGAGGATAGCAGAGGATATGAGAGGACATGAGAGGATAGCAGAGGACATGAGAGGACAGGAGAGGACAGGAGAGGATAGCAGAGGACAGGAGAGGACAGCAGAGGACAGGAGAGGATAGCAGAGGACAGGAGAGGATAGCAGAGGACAGGAGAGGACAGCAGAGGACAGGAGAGGATAGCAGAGGACAGGAGAGGATAGCAGAGGACAGGAGAGGACAGCAGAGGACAGCAGAGGACAGGAGAGGATAGCAGAGGACAGGAGAGGATAGCAGAGGACAGCAGAGGATAGCAGAGGACAGGAGAGGACAGCAGAGGACAGGAGAGGAGAGGACAGGAGTGGATAGCAGAGGACAGGAGAGGATAGCAGAGGACAGGAGGGGACAGGAGAGGACAGGAGAGGATAGCAGAGGACAGGAGAGGATAGCAGAGGACAGGAGAGGATAGCAGAGGACATGAGAGGAGAGGAAAGGAGAGGATAGCAGAGGAGAGGACAGGAGAGGATTGCAGAGGACAGGAGAGGCTTGCAGAGGACAGGAGGGGATAGCAGAGGACAGGATAGCAGAGGACAGGAGAGGACAGCAGAGGACAGGAGAGGATAGCAGAGGACAGGAGAGGATAGCAGAGGACAGGAGAGGACAGCAGAGGACAGGAGAGGATAGCCGAGGACAGGAGAGGATAGCAGAGGACAGGAGAGGACAGCAGAGGACAGCAGAGGACAGGAGAGGATAGCAGAGGACAGCAGAGGATAGCAGAGGACAGGAGAGGACAGCAGAGGACAGGAGAGGAGAGGACAGGAGTGGATAGCAGAGGACAGGAGAGGATAGCAGAGGACAGGAGGGGACAGGAGAGGACAGGAGAGGATAGCAGAGGACAGGAGAGGGTAGCAGAGGACAGGAGAGGATAGCAGAGGACATGAGAGGAGAGGAAAGGAGAGGATAGCAGAGGAGAGGACAGGAGAGGATTGCAGAGGACAGGAGAGGTTTGCAGAGGACAGGAGGGGATAGCAGAGGACAGGATAGCAGAGGACAGGATAGCAGAGGAGAGGAGAGGAGAGGAAAGCAGAGGACAGGAGAGGATAGCAGAGGAGAGGAGAGGACAGGAGAGGACAGGATAGCAGAGGACAGGAGAGGACAGGAGTGATAGCAAAGGACAGTAGAGGATAGGAGAGGACAGGAGAGGACAGCAGAGGAGAGCAGAGGACAGGAGAGGAGAGGACAGGAGTGGATAGCAGAGGACAGGAGAGGTTAGCAGAGGACAAGAGGGGACAGGAGAGGACAGGAGAGGACAGGAGAGGATAGCAGAGGACAGGAGAGGATAGCAGAGGACAGGAGAGGATAGCAGAGGACATGAGAGGACAGGAGAGGGTAGCAGAGGGCAGGAGCGGACAGGAGAGCAGAGGACAGCAGAGGACAGGAGAGGATAGCAGAGGACAGCAGAGGACAGGAGAGGACAGGAGAGGACAGGAGAGGATAGCAGAGGACAGGAGAGGATAGGAGAGGACTGGAGAGGACAGCAGAGGACAGGAGAGGAGAAGACAGGAGTGGATAGCAGAGGACAGGAGAGGATAGCAGAGGACAGGAGGGGACAGGAGAGGACAGGAGAGGATAGCAGAGGACAGGAGAGGGTCGCAGAGGACAGGAGAGGACAGGAGAGGACAGGAGAGGATAGCAGAGGAGAGGAGAGGACAGGAGAGGATTGCAGAGGACAGGCGAGGCTTGCAGAGGACAGGAGAGGATAGCAGAGGACAGGATAGCAGAAGAGAGGAGAGGACAGGATAGCAGAGGACAGGAGAGGATAGCAGAGGACAGGAGAGGACAGGAGAGGATAGCAGGGGACAGGAGAGGATAGCAGAGGACAGGAGAGGACAGGGGAGAATAGCAGAGGACAGGAGAGTACAGGAGAGTATAGCAGAGGACAGGAGAGGACAGGAGAGGATAGCAGAGGACAGGAGAGGATAGCAGAGGACATGAGAGGACAGGAGAGAATAGCAGAGGACAGGAGAGGATAGCAGAGGACTGGAGAGAATAGCAGAGGACAGGAGAGGATAGCAGAGGATTGCAGAGAACAGGAGATGACAGGAGAGGATAGCAAAGGACAGGAGAGGATAGCAGAGGACAGGAGAGGATAGCAGAGGACAGGAGAGGATAGCAGAGGATTGCAGAGGACAGGAGAGGGTAGCAGAGGACAGGAGAGGACAGGAGAGGACAGGAGAGGATAGCAGAGGAGAGGAGAGGACAGGAGAGGATTGCAGAGGACAGGAGAGGCTTGCAGAGGACAGGAGAGGATAGCAGAGGACAGGATAGCAGAAGAGAGGAGAGGACAGGATAGCAGAGGACAGGAGAGGACAGGAGTGATAGCAGAGGACAGGAGAGGATAGCAGAGGACAGGAGAGGACAGGGGAGAATAGCAGAGGACAGGAGAGTACAGGAGAGGATAGCAAAGGACAGGAGAGGACAGGAGAGGATAGCAGAGGACAGGAGAGGATAGCAGAGGACAGGAGAGAATAGCAGAGGACAGGAGAGGATAGCAGAGGATTGCAGAGAACAGGAGATGACAGGAGAGGATAGCAAAGGACAGGAGAGGATAGCAGAGGACAGGAGAGGATAGCAGAGGATTGCAGAGAACAGGAGATGACAGGAGAGGATAGCAGAGGACAGGAGAGGACAGGAGAGGATAGCAGAGGACAGGAGAGGATAGCAGAGGACAGGAGAGGATAGCAGAGGATTGCAGAGAACAGGAGATGACAGGAGAGGATAGCAGAGGACAGGAGAGGATAGCAGAGGACAGGAGAGGATAGCAGAGGATTGCAGAGAACAGGAGATGACAGGAGAGGATAGCAGAGGACAGGAGAGGATAGCAGAGGATTGCAGAGAACAGGAGAGGATAGCAGAGGACAGGAGAGGACAGGAGAGGATAGCAAAGGATTGCAGAGAACATGAGAGGATAGCAGAGGACAGGAGAGGATAGCAGAGGATTGCAGAGAACAGGAGAGGACAGGAGAGGATAGCAGAGGATTGCAGAGAACAGGAGATGACAGGAGAGGATAGCAAAGGACAGGAGAGGATAGCAGAGGACAGGAGAGGATAGCAGAGGATTGCAGAGAACAGGAGATGACAGGAGAGGATAGCAGAGGACAGGAGAGGACAGGAGAGGATAGCAGAGCACAGGAGAGGATAGCAGAGGACAGGAGAGGATAGCAGAGGAATGCAGAGAACAGGAGATGACAGGAGAGGATAGCAGAGGACAGGAGAGGACAGGAGGGGATAGCAGAGGACAGGAGAGGATAGCAGAGGATTGCAGAGAACAGGAGATGACAGGAGAGGATAGCAGAGGACAGGAGAGGATAGCAGAGGATTGCAGAGAACAGGAGATGACAGGAGAGGATAGCAGAGGACAGGAGAGGACAGGAGAGGATAGCAGAGGACAGGAGAGGATAGCAGAGGATTGCAGAGAACAGGAGATGACAGGAGAGGATAGCAGAGGACAGGAGAGGACAGGAGAGGATAGCAGAGGACAGGAGAGGATAGCAGAGGATTGCAGAGAACAGGAGATGACAGGAAAGGATAGCAGAGGACAGGATAGGATAGCAGAGGACAGGAGAGGATAGCAGAGGATTGCAGAGAACAGGAGAGGATAGCAGAGGACAGGAGAGGACAGGAGAGGATAGCAGAGGATTGCAGAGAACAGGAGAGGATAGCAGAGGACAGGAGAGGATAGCAGAGGATTGCAGAGAACAGGAGAGGACAGGAGAGGACAGGAGAGGACAGGAGAGGATAGCAGAGGACAAAAGAGCAGAGGACAGGATAGGACAGGATAGGACAGGAAAGCGCAGGACAGGACAGGAAGGCAGAGGACAGGACAGGATATTATAGGACAGGAAAGCACAGGACAGGACAGGAGGGCAGAGGACAGGACAGGATAGGACAGGAGAGTTAATGAAGGGCTTGGCTCAGAAAGTAGAACTCCCACATTTCCCATCAATGGTCTGAACAACTGACATTTCTGATGTTTCAGTCAGAAGGTTTTAGAAAAAAGAAGAGAGAGGGAAAGAGATTGGGGGTGAGAGAGAGAGAAAGAGAGCTCTGTCAGAAGCAGCCAAAAACAGCCAGGTCAGCCCCTGAAACAAGCCCTGTGAAAACAGGAGAGCTGGAGGACGTTGGTTCTGCATGTCCCACTCACTCCCATTCTCACGCAGTCTTCTAATGCTAGATTCTAAAGAGAATAGCTGAGAAAAGGTGTGTTTATTTGTTTTTAAATGTGTGTGAATGTGTATACACTATTTCTTTATTGCAGAGCTACACTGTACAGTTCAAAAATATAGTCTAACTGTTCTTTGAAACAAATTTTCCTGACACCAGTTGAAGCAGTTCTCAGCGGGTTGGGGCTGGAGAGGGAAACACAGTAGTAGCTGAAGCTAGGTTCAGGCTAGGGGATCCTGCTGGGTTCAGGCTAGGGGATCCTGCTGGGTTCAGGCTAGGGGATCCTGCTGGGTTCAGGCTGGGGGAGCCTGCTGGGTTCCGGCTGGGGGAGCCTGCTGGGTTCAGGCTAGGGGATCCTGCTGGGTTCTGGCTGGGTTAAGGATAGGGCAGGAATAGGCCAGCGCAGCGCCTGTTATTATTGGGTCCTGTGGGAAGAAACGGCCGGGGAGAGTCGATTAAGCCTAGATTTATGCCTCTGACAGTCTGTGTGTGCGTGTGTGTGCATGTGCGTGCATGCGTGTGCGTGTGTTGCGTGCTGCTATCGATGGGTAATGGATCAGTCCCCAGTGGACTTTAACTTTACAGATCCTGTCTCTCACTGAGCCTGTGATAAGAGTAAAACACCAGTCAGGGGGCTCCCGAGTGCCACAGCGTCTCTCTAAGGCACTGCATCTCAGTGCTAGAGGCGTCACTACAGACCCTGGTTCGATTCCAGGCTGTATCACAACCGACCGTGATTGGGAGTCCCATAGGGCGGCGCACAATTGGCCCAGCGTCGTCCAGGTTAGGCCTTCATTGTAAATAATAATGTGTTCTTAACTGACATGCCTAGTTAAATAAAGATGAAATAAAATATCAATAAAAGGACAATGTATAAAACCTGGTTAAATCCTGCCACCCAGTGGAGAAGTTAAGTATTACAAAGCCATGGGTGGATTTACTGTAGTGTAAATGCACACACACACACGCACACACACACATACACGCACGCACGCACACACACACAGGGCTATTTAAGGAAACAACTCAGGCCAGGGAAACCCCACAGAAAATCCAGGAATTAAAATACGATATAAAATAAATAAAGTGTGTGGGGTCCTTAGACAGGCACACAGACAGGTGTGCCCATACAAGTGCCTGTATGATGGTGCTGTGTCTGTTCCTTCTCACTTCTGACAGACATAACACACTCTGGCAACTCTGTACCACAACAGGAAACAGGGGAGTTACTCCCCACACACACACAGTAATATGCAATACCGGGAGCACTACTCTTTCACTAGACTTTCACACCAGCCAGATGGTTCAATTCTACACATTTGGGTAAGATCTGTCAGTCCTGTTGTAAAGGATACGAGACACAGAGACAGAGACAGAGAGACAGAGAGAGAGACACACAGAGACACAGAGACACAGACACAGAGAGAGAAAAAGAGAGACACAGAGACACAGAGAGAGTGAGTGAGACAGACAGACAGAGAGAGAAAGAGAGACACACAGAGAGACACAAAGACAGACAGAGAGAGAGACAGGTAACTTCCACAAAGCTGTGAACGATCTGAGAGACAAGGCAAGAAGACCATTCTATGCCATCAAAAGGAACATAAAATTTGACATACCAATTAGGATCTGGCAAAAAATAATTGAGTCAGTTATAGAACCCATTGCCCTGTATGGTTGTGAGGTCTGGGGTCTGCTCACCAACCAAGAACTCACAAAATGGGACAAACACCAAATTGAGACTCTGCATGCAGTATTCTGCAAAAATATCCTCCATGTACAACGTAGAACACCAAATAATGCACGCAGAGCAGAATTAGGCCAATACCCACTCATGATCAAAATCCAGAAAAGAGATTAAAGACATTAAATTCTACAACCACCTAAAAGGAAGCGATTCCCAAACCTTCCATAACAAAGCCACCACCTACAGAGAAATGAACCTGGAGAAGAGTCCCCTAAGCAAGCTGGTCCTGGAGCTCTGTTCACAAACACAAACATACCCAACAGAGCCTCAGGACAGCAACACAATTAGACCCAACCAAATCATGAGAAAACAAAAAGATAATTACTTGACACATTGGAAAGAATTAACAACAAAAAAAAGAGCAAACTAGAATGCTATTTGGCCCTAAACAGAGAGTACATAGTGACAGAATACCTGGCCACTGTGAATGACCCAAACTTAAGGAACGCTTTGACTATGTACAGACTCAGTGAGCATAACCTTGCTATTGATAAAGGCCACCGTAGGCAGACCTGGCTCTCTAGAGAAGACAGGCTATGTGCTCACTGCCCACAAAATGAGGTGGAAACTGAGCTGCACTTCCTAACCACCTGTCAAATGTATGACCATATTAGAGACACATATTTCCCTCAGATTACACAGACCCACAAAGAATTCGAAAACAAACTCAATATTGATAAACTCCCATATCTACTGGGTGAAATACCACAGTGTGCCATCACAGTAGCAAAATGTGTGACTTGTTACCACAAGACAAGGTCAACCAGTGAAGAACAAACACCATTGTAAATACAACCCATATTTATGTTTATTTATTTTCCCATCTGTACCTTAACCATTTGTACATCGTTACAACACTGTATATAGACATAATATGACATCTGAAATTTCTCTATTATTTTGGAACTTCGGTGAGTGTAATATCTACTGTTCATTTTATTGTTTATTTCACTTTTGTATATTATCTATTTCACTTGCTATGGCAATGTTAACATGTGTTTCCCATGCCAATAAAGCCCTTTGAATTGAATTGAATTGAGTGAGAGACAGAGACGGATTTCAACAGCTTCGTTGGGCTCATGCTCTCCCCCCAATTACACAAACGGAGCACCCCCAACTGAACCTTTCCACAAAGACAGTCAGTGAGCGCAATAGGAATTCAACTTAAAGAAAATATGATAATATAAACAAAAACATGTGGTGCTAATTGACTTAATACAACTGAAGAGCTGCGGGAAACACCCCCCACCCCCTTGACTACACTAAGAATTGAAAAAGCCCCTCTCTGCCCTCTATCCTGTTTAAAAGAGAAAATAAAAGGTGAGGAGAAAATTGAGGCATTTACTATCTGGCCAAAAACTAAACAGGGCAGGTCATTTAAAGGAGAGTAATGGGTGCAGTAATGAAAGGTGGTTGAGCTCGTTTCCTTTGGAGCTAATTAAATTAACAAAGAGTAGCACCCTCTTAATACAAACCAGCCTTGCATAGACACACACACACACACTCTTCACTCCACTAACGATGACAAGTGTACCACCACCAAAACCTAACCCCTCACTCACAAGTTAAGTAAGGTACTTGTTAGCATGGACCCTATTTGCATTCCTCTGCATTTTCACTCTTCAGCTTTTCAGTCTTTCGTTCTTCACATTAGTTCTACAAAATATCTTGATAGGCCATAATCAAAATTGCACTGGTAATGCTGATCAAGTATTCTCATATGTGCAAGTATAAATCATCTGACGTTAGATGTCTATAGCTGCACAGAATGAATGGAGATAGCTTGTTGATAACTACCATTATAAGCATGTTTAAAATACTGTAAGCACATGCACACACAAACCATCTCCACATCAGAGGGTAGAGGAACAAAAGAACCCAACAATCCCCCTCCTCTCTCAATCAGGGAGGTCGCTGTGTTTTCACTCATTAATCAAAGATTCATATTCATCCAAACAAACTCTGTTTTTCTACCCAAGAAAAACACCCCGTCTCCCACCCAGTCTCCCCCTCCCGATCCACCCCTCGCCTTACCTCCCCCTCCCTCTCCACCCCTCGCCTTACCTCCCCCTCTCTCTCCACCCCTCGCCTTACCTCCTCAACCTCTCCCCACTTTCTCCTTCACTCTACGCCTTCGGCTGATAAGCTGAAATCCAGTTATAAATAGCACACACTCTCTCACACACGGTTGGGTATACACAGGAACATTTACTCACCCTCTATACTCCCCGCATGGCTAGGTCCCCACACACAAATACAGTCTCTCTCTCTCTCGCTCACACACACACACACACACACACACACACACACACACACACAGTCTCTCTCGCTCACACACACATAGCGTCCTAGCGTGGGCCAGAAACCCCACGCTCCTCTCGAACTAAATCCCCACGACAACCAAACACCCGGCACGGGCGGATATCCCATCAGCTACCTGGGCAGCAAGAGGTGTGACGTAGTAAGCCGACAGGCCCCAGAAGTGTGTACACACACACACACACACACACACACACACACACACACACACACACTCTGACAGAGAGAGGTAGAGAAATTAAAGGCTAAGGAGGAGTTAAAAAGGAGTTTAGGAGTTAAAAATAAACAAGACCTGGCCTGAGGAGCATGGAGCAACCTATTCCTGTCCAAGACCTGGACTGAGGAGCATGGAGCAACCTATTCCTGTCCAAGACCTGGACTGAGGAGCATGGAGCAACCTATTCCTGTCCAAGGCCTGAACTGAGGAGCATGGAGCAACCTATTCCTGTCCAAGACCTGGACTGAGGAGCATGGAGCAACCTATTCCTGTCCAAGACCTGGACTGAGGAGCATGGAGCAACCTATTCCTGTCCAAGGCCTGGACTGAGGAGCATGGAGCAACCTATTCCTGTCCAAGACCTGGACTGAGGAGCAATCTATTCCTGTCCAAGACCTGGACTGAGGAGCATGGAGCAACCTATTCCTGTCCAAGACCTGGACAGAGGAGCATGGAGCAACCTATTCCTGTCCAAGACCTGGACTGTGTGAGCAAGTTTGTACATGCATGTGAAAATGTGTGAGCGTGTGCGTGCTTGCGTATGTTTATGCATTCATGAGGCCTTGTGTATTTTGTTAGTAATGTATATTTTAAGTATAGTATGTGTATTTTGTTAGTAATGTATATTTTAAGTATAGTATGTGTATTTTGTTAGTAATGTCTATTTTAAGTATCGTATGTGTATTTTGTTAGTAATGTATATTTTAAGTATAGTATGTGTATTTTATTAGTAATCAATGATTACATCAGCCCATGAATGACATGATGATGGTGAACACAGACAGAGACCATGGTGCACGGTTGGTCATGGTGTTAGAGAGTGAGGCTGAGCATTACCACTAATTAAAAACACAAAAATAAGTTAAGTGAGAATAGGCATTGGTCCAAAACCAAAAAAGAAAGGAAATTCACATGAGCACCACAAAACCTATTCCATCCATGCTCTACCAAGGTTTTCCAACACACAGCTTTGACCTACTACAGTAGCAATGTTGGTATTGTCCTTCAAACTATGTGTAGGCAAGTTGCTTAGGATTCACACCTTCTCAAACAACCTAATTCATACTCTTCAGAGGGATACTGGACTTTTGTTTAAGATTCAAACCTTCTTAATTAAACAGCCTCATTCATACTCTTAGAGAAGGTGCTTCTTGGATTCTCTTCACACACAACAATAAGACGTTACGCCACCTTTCATGTTTTTTTAAATTAAATTAAAGCAAGACCATCAAGTGTGATTGAGCTGTTTTGTGTTGTAGTAATGTGAAGCATGCCTGTATTTCCTTAAACCTTTATTTTAGCAAAACATGTCACTGAAAAAAAAAAAAAAACATAACATTTTTTGGGGTCAGTAGGTGCCCAGCATAACAACAGGTGGTGATGTATTGGACATAGTCGCTCAGATACATAGAGCCCGTCTACATTGCTGATTTCAGAAACTGTCAGTTTACCTGTGTAATATTGAATTAAGCTCAGAACCACTAGTGTTTCGAACATGGTCCTGTTTTATCAATTTCTGTGCTGATACATGGACAGTTTATTACCTCTGTCAAAATAATATGTAGCTTAAAGTAGTGTTTGTACTTGTATTTATTTGTGTAATAAAGATGGCGGTGTAAACAATAATACACATTTGCAATAGGCCTATATCAAAAAATAAATACAGCCAAACTATACTGAAGAAAATATCAAACGCAACGTGTAACAATTTCAAAAGATTTTACTCAGTACATATAAGGAATTCAGTCAATTGAAATATATGAATTATGCCCTAATCTATGGATTTCACATGACTCGAGGGGGTTTAGCCATGGCATAGGTCCACCCACTTGGCAGCCAGGCCCACCCACTGGTAAACCAGGCCCAGCCAATCAGAATTAGTTTTTCCCTACAAAAGGGCTTCATTACAGACAGAAATACTCCTCAGCACCCCCCTCGGACAATCCCACAGGTGAAGAAGCCGGATGTGGAGGTCCTGGGCTGGCGTGGTTACACGTGGTCTGCGGTTGTGAGACCATTTGGATGTACTGACAAATTCTCTATAACAACATTGGACACAGCTTATGGAAGAGAAATTAACATTGAATTCTCTGGCAATAGCTCTGGTGGACATTCCTGCAGTCAGCATGCCGATTGAACACTCCCTCAAAACTTTAGACATCTGGGGCATTGTGTTGTGTGACATAACTGCACATTTTAAAGTGCACTTTTCTTGTCCCAAGCACAAAGTGCATCTTTGTAATGATCATGCTGTTTGATCAGCTTCTTGATGCCAGTCAGCTGGATGTCAGTTGGATGGATTGTCTTGACAAAGGAGAAAATGCTCACTAACATGAATGCAAACACATTTGTGCACATAATTAGAGAGAAATACGTTTTATGTGCATTATGGAAAATTTCAGTAATATTTTATTTCAGGTCATGAAACATGGGACGAACACTTTATTTTTTATTTCTTTAACTTTATTTATAGATTTCCAGATATAACGACAAAAACAGTACAACCCCAACCCCTCATTCTCCCATCCATCCATCCCCTCCACATCCACCCACCCACCAAGGCACAAACCATAAGAGAAACAAAAACAACAGAAAACAAAGTTCAATAAATATTCTTATCAGCACAAATGGCCACTACCAAACAACGCAAGTTCCACTAAGTAAAAGACAGGAGTTGTATTAATGTATTAATGGGGACCAGGTTTAGTCTAACTTCTGTCGGGACCCAAGCACAGTGTACCTAACCTTCTCCAGAGACAAAGATCACATCACCTCCTTAACCCACTGCATAAAGGAGGGAGGCTTTGCAGACGTCCAGTGAAGACGTCCAGTGAAGACGTCCAGGTGACGAGCTAGCAGCGTGGTAGCAGTGAGCTAGCAGTGAGCTAGCAGTGAGCTAGCAGTGAGCTAGCATTCTGGTCTAGGAGAAAAATGGCAATGACCAGGTTGGGGCTAACAGTTGTTTTACACATACAGTTGAAGTCGGAAGTTTACATACACCTTAGCCAAATACATTTAAACTCAGTTTATCACAATTCCTGAGATATAATCCTAGTAAAAATTCCCTGTTTTAGGTCAGTTAGGATCACCACTTTATTTTAAGAATGTGAAATGTCAGAATAATAGTAGAGAAAAGGATTTATTTCAGCTTTTATTTCTTTCATCACATTCCCAGAGGGTTAGAAGTTTACATACACTCAATTAGTATTTGGTAGCATTGCCTTTAAATTGTTTAACTTGGGTCAAACCTTTCAGGTAGCCTTCCACAAGCTTCCCACAATAAGTTGGGTGAAATTTGGCTCATTCCTCCTGACAGAGCTGGTGTAACTGAGTCAGATTTGAAGGCCTCCTTGCTCGAAAACTATTTTTCAGTTCTGCCCACACATTTTTTATAGGATTGAGGTCAGGGCTTTGTGATGGCCACTCCAATACCTTGACTTTGTTGTCCTTAAGCCATTTTGCCACAACTTTGGAAGTATGCTTGGGGTCACTGTCCATTTGGAAGACCCATTTGCGACCAAGCTTTAACTTCCTGAATGATCTCTTGAGATGTTGCTTCAATATATCCACATAATTTTCCCTCCTTATGGCGCCATCTATTTTGTGAAGGGCACCAGTCCCTCCTGCAGCAAAGCACCCCCACAACATGATGCTGCCAACCCCGTGCTTCAAGGTTGGGATGGTGTTCTTCGGTTTGCAAGCCTCCCCCTTTTTCCTCCAAACATAACGATGGTCATTATGGCCAAACAGTTCTATTTTTGTTTCATCAGACCAGAGGACATTTCTCCAAAAAGTACGATCTTTGTCGCCATGTGCAGTTGCAAACCGTAGTCTGACTTTTTTATGGCGGTTTTGGAGCAGTGGCTTCTTCCATGCTGAGTGGCCTTTCAGGTGATATAGGACGCATTTTACTGTGGATATAGATACTTTTGTAACTGTTTCCTCCAGCATCTCCACAAGGTCCTTTGCTTTTGTTCTGGGATTGATTTGCACTTTTCGCACCAAAGTATGTTTGTCTCCTTCCTGAGCAGTATGACGGCTGCGTGGTCCCATGGTGTTTGAACTTGCGTACTATTGTTTGTACAGATGAATGTGGTACCTTCAGGCGTTTGGAAATTGCTCCCAAGGATGAACCAGACCTGTGGAGGTCTACCATTTTTTTCTGAGGTCTTGGCTGATTTCTTTTGATTTTCCCATGATGTCAAGCAAAGAAGCACTGAATTTGAAGGTAGGCCTTGAAATACATCCACAGGTACACCTCCAATTGACTCAAATGATGTCAATTAGCCTAACAGAATCTTCTTAAGTCATGACATTTTCTGGAATGTTCCAAGCTGTTGGAACCCACTGGAATTGTGATACAGTAAACTGTAAGTGAAATAATCTGTCTGTAAACAATTGTTGGAAAAAGTCCTAACCGACTTGCCAAAACCATAGTTTGTTAACAAGACATTTGTTGAGTGGTTGAAAAACAAGTTTTAATTACTCCAACCTAAGTGTATGTAAACTTCCGACTTCAACTGTATGTGAGAATGGGACCCCATTTTTGAGGCAGAAGCCACTCAAAGATTGGCATGACCAAAACATGTGTCCCACAGTCGCTGGACCCTGGTGGCATCTCAAACACTTGGGGTCAACATTTGGGTATATTTTTGCCAATCTGTCATTTGAGTAATGGAGTCGGGGCAAAACCTTAAACTGAATAGGCCCTTATGCAAACTGATGTGTGGATATGCTCAATACGTTGTTGCCTCATATCATCAGGTAGATTTTGTATTTGCAAAGGAAGGCGGATGAATGTTCTGTATTATGTCGTATAATCTGTAGATTGTGCGCTTCAGATAAGGGTTAAGATCTAAGCACCTCTCGACTGGACACTTAGTGGGCTCCAGTGGAAATGAAGGGAAACGTTTTTTTGGCAAAGCTGCGAGTTTTCAGGTATCTAAAAGTGGGTTTTGGGAATGTTATGTTCAACCCTCAGAGTATCGAATTAATTATCAACAAATAGGTCACAACAAAACAACAGACCAATTCCTACGTCAGAGTTGGAATGCCGTGTCAATCTGTGACGCTGGGAAGAGATGATTAGATGTTCATGGAGAGAAGCAGCTTGTTTAAGGCTAAAGTGACTTTGGAAATTGGGACAAGATTCCCTTAAGAGTTCTGAAAAATGGGGTTTAAAACATGGGTGGCAAGGTTAATGGGCATTTTTTTTGTTGTTGTTGTATTTAACAAGGTAAGTCAGGCATTGGGGAGCACAGGAGCAAGACAGGAGAAGTTGGAAGGCTTGACTATAACTCCATGATGGCCTAAGTTGGGACATCCTTGTTTTCAAATGTAGAAACCCAATAAACACATTTCGATATATTTGCTGACAGAAAATAAGACCAGCGGGCTTAGGTCTCTCTAGATATACCTTTCTCATTTGTGGATTTGACTTAATCCAAATGAAGATGGAAATGTAGCTGTCCAGTTGTTTGACTTTGGCAGAAAAATTGGGATCATTTGGAATATGTACAAAAACCTAGGTAGTACAGTCTTAACAGAATTAATGTGACCTGTTAATTAAACAGGAAGAGACGACCACCTTATGAAACCCTGCTTAATGCGCTCCAGGAGTGTTGTGAAGTTAGGTTTAAACAAAGCCTTAAATAAGCGTGTGACCATTTTCCCCAAATAAGTAAAGACCGGATGCTCCACCTTAAATGGGAAAATAGCATACCCAATTCCTTCTGCTAACTGATTAATAGGGAGGAACACACATTTTGTTAGATTTAACTTATAACCAGAGAATGTCCCAAAACCTTGTAGCGTGTCCAAGAGATGGGGTCCACAGGGTTAGAGATGTATAAAAGAAGCTTGTCTGCATTTAAGGACACCTTGTGAGTCATGTTGCCCCTCAATATTCCCTTAATCTTCTCCTCCTCCCGCAGGGCGTTAGCAAGAGGCTCACTAGCCATATCAAATAGGAAAGGGGATAAACAGCAACCCTGCCATATACGCTGTGTATGACATGGAGAAAACGAGTCTTCACATGTTGCTGCTCACTAGCGCCCCCTCGGGACCAACACTTTAAATTGTGCGGTTATATTTTTACTCAGAATAATATATAAAACACACACACATGCACACACAGGTATTAATCAAAAGTCCAGTATCCCTCTGAAGAGTATGAATTAGGTTGTTTGAGAAGGTGTGAATCTTAAGCAACTTGCCTACACATAGTTTGAAGGACAATACCAACATTGCTACTGTAGTAGGTCAAAGCTATGTGCTGGAAAACCTTGGTAGAGCATGGATGGAATAGGAAATGTGGTGCTCGTAAATTTCTTTTTTTCGGCTTCAGACCTATACCTATTCTCACATAAAACATTGCTTTTAATTTTAAATTTCCATGTTTTTCACACCAGAAGGTGACTATGCAACATTCTAAGACAACATTATAACAAAGAAAATGAGCCTCTGACGAGGAGGAGTAGTAAGGATCGGAGGACCAATGAGCAGCGTGGTACGTGTTCATGCTCTTTACTAAACCAAGCGAACACTGAAACAAAACAATAAACCACACGTGAAATAACCAAACCAAACAGTTCTGTGTGGAACACACACTGACACAGAGATTAAACACCAACCGAAACAGTTCTGTGTGGAACACACACTGACACAGAGATTAAACACCAACCGAAACAGTTCTGTGTGGAACACACACTGACACAGAGATTAAACACCAACCGAAACAGTTCTGTGTGGAACACACACTGACACAGAGATTAAACACCAACCGAAACAGTTCTGTGTGGAACACACACTGACACAGAGATTAAACACCAACCGAAACAGTTCTGTGTGGAACACACACTGACACAGAGATTAAACACCAACCGAAACAGTTCTGTGTGGAACACACACTGACACAGAGATTAAACACCAACCGAAACAGTTCTGTGTGGAACACACACTGACACAGAGATTAAACACCAACCGAAACAGTTCTGTGTGGAACACACTGACACAGAGATTAAACACCCACGAAACACAAGTGGGAAACCAGGCTACACACACTGACACAGAGATATTCTGTGTGGATTTAAACACCAACCGAAACAGTTCAATCAGAGACAACTAACTATTCCTGCCTCTGATTGAGAACCATACCACACTGACACAGAGATTAAACACCAACCGAAACAGTTCTGTGTGGAACACACACTGGCTAAACGCAAACACAACATAGAAAACGGAACATAGACAACCTACCCAACTCACGCCCTGACCATACTAAAACAAACACAACATAGAAAACAGAACATAGACAACCCACCCAACTCACGCCCTGACCATACTAAAACAAAGACAACATAGAAAACAGAACATAGACAACCCACCCAACTCACGCCCTGACCATACTAAAACAAAGACAACATAGAAAACAGAACATAGACAACCCACCCAACTCACGCGCTAAAACAAACACAACATAGAAAACAGAACATAGACAACCCACCCAACTCACGCCCTGACCATACTAAAACAAAGACAAATCAAAGGAACTAAGGTCAGAACGGGACACCCAGAGGGGGTGTGGTATATTTTTTTTACCTTTATTTAACTAGGCAAGTCAGTTAAGAGCAAATTCTTATTTTCAATGACGGCTTAGTGGGTTAACTGCCTGTTCAGGGGCAGAACGACAGATTTGTACCTTGTCAGCTCAGGGGTTTGAACTTGCAACCTTCCGGTTACTAGTCCAACGCTCTAACCCCTACCCTGTGTCTGATATACCACGGCTAAAAGGGCTGTTCAACATCCCAAACTTGTTTACCATTATCTACTTCAAATATGGCATGGTTCTACTACACTGCCCTCCTGAATTATTGGCACCCTAGGTAAATATGTCATTGCTGTTTATCAGCTTGATCTTAAACTGAAAATATCATATGAATCTAACCTTTCATTGATTTAAAATTGTTCTGACATTTTTTTCAAAAACATGCATGTCACAATTATTGGCACCCCTGCATTTAGTACATAGTACACCCTACAGCTCTGAGTTGTCTCCTATAATGTTTGATGAGGTGGGAGAACACACCCTCCTATCACCTAGATAACAGCTCTGAGTCGCCTCCTATAATGTCTGATGAGGTGGGAGAACACACCCTCCTATCACCTAGATAACAGCTCTGAGTTGTCTCCTATAATGTTTGATGAGGTGGGAGAACACACCCTCCTATCACCTAGATAACAGCTCTGAGTCGCCTCCTATAATGTCTGATGAGGTGGGAGAACACACCCTCCTATCACCTAGATAACAGCTCTGAGTTGTCTCCTATAATGTCTGATGAGGTGGGAGAACACACCCTCCTATCACCTAGATAACAGCTCTGAGTTGTCTCCTATAATGTCTGATGAGGTGGGAAAACACACCCTCCTATCACCTAGATAACAGCTCTGAGTCGCCTCCTATAATGTCTGATGAGGTGGGAGAACACACCCTCCTATCACCTAGATAACAGCTCTGAGTCGTCTCCTATAATGTCTGATGAGGTGGGAGAACACACCCTCCTATCACCTAGATAACAGCTCTGAGTTGTCTCCTATAATGTCTGATGAGGTGGGAGAACCACCCTATCACCTAGATAACAGCTCTGATCACCTAGATAACAGTCTGTCTCCTATCAATGCTCTGAGTGTCTGATGAGGTGGGAGAACACACCCTCCTATCACCTAGATAACAGCTCTGAGTTGTCTCCTATGTCTGATGGAGAACACACCCTCCTATCACCTAGATAACAGCTCTGAGTCGTCCTCCTATAATGTCTGATGAGGTGGGAGAACACACCCTCCTATCACCTAGATAACAGCTCTGAGTTGTCTCCTATAATGTCTGATGAGGTGGGAGAACACACCCTCCTATCACCTAGATAACCGCTCTGAGTTGTCTCCTATAATGTTTGATGAGGTGGGAGAACACACCCTCCTATCACCTAGATAACAGCTCTGAGTCACCTCCTATAATGTCTGATGAGGTGGGAGAACACACCCTCCTATCACCTAGATAACAGCTCTGAGTCGCCTCCTATAATGTCTGATGAGGTGGGAGAACACATAGGAAGGGGTTTGAGATCATTCCTCCATACAGAAACTCTCCAGATCCTTCAGAGTCCTTGGTCCCTGCTTGTGGACTCTCCTCTTCAGATCAGCCCACAGGATTTCAATGAGGTTCAGGTCATAATTTTTTCTTGATGAGTTTATTTTAGTTTTACAATTTTAACTAAATGAAAGGTTAGATTGATATATTTTGAATGTAATATCAAGCTGATAAACAATTACCTTTTTCACTGCAATTGTGGTTCCTACCTAGGGTGCCAATAATTCAGGAGGGCAGTGTATCTGTATAAGTTTGAACCACTGTCACTTATTTTGATTCTAAGCAATGTTGTCCTGGTAGACCATTCCATTCTTGTGGGCCGGCTAAGGAGTATTGGTGTCTCTGAGGGGTCTTTGGCCTGGTTTTCTAACTACCTCTCAAAGAGTGCAGTATATAAAGTCCGAACATCTGCAGTCTCAGCCACTGCCTGTCACTAAGTGTGTACCCCAAGGCTCGATCCTAGCCCCCAAGCTCAATTTATATCAACAACATAGCTCAGGCACTAGGAAGATCTCTCCTCCATGTATATGCAGATGATCCAGTCTTATATTCAGGTTCCTCCCCGGATTTTGTGTTAACTGCTCAACAAAGCTTTCTTAGTGTCCAACAAGCTTTCTCTGCCCTTAACCTTGTTCTGAACACCTCCAAAACAAAGGTAATGTGGTTTGGTAAGAAGAATGCCCCTCTCCCCACAGGTGTGATTACTACTTCTGAGGGTTTAGAGCTTGAGGTAGTCACCTCATACTAGTACTTGGGAGCATGGCTAGATGGTACACTGTCCTTCTCTCAGCACATATCAAAGCTGCAGGCTAAAGTTCAATCTAGACTTGGTTTCCTCTATCGTAATCGCTCCTCTTTCACCCCAGCTGCCAAACTAACCCTGATTCAGATGACCATCCTACCCATGCTAGATTACGGAGACATAGTTTATAGATCGTCAGGTAAGGGTGCTCTCGAGCGGCTAGATATTCTTTACCATTCGGCCATCAGATTTGCCACCAATGCCCCTTATAGGACACATCACTGCACTCTATACTCCTCTGTAAACTGGTCATCTCTGCATACCCGTTGCAAGACAGTGGTAGATGCTTATTTATAAAACCCTCTTAGGCCTCACTCCCCCCTATCTGAGATACCTACTGCAGCCCTCATCCTCCACATACAACACCCGTTCTGCCAGTCACATTTTGTTAAAGGTCCCCAAAGCACACACATCCCTGGGTCGCTCGTCTTTTCAGTTCGCTGCAGCTAGCGACTGGAATGAGCTACAACAAACAAACACTCAAACTGGACAGTTTTATCTCCATGTCTTCAAAGACTCAATCATGGACCCTCTTTCTGACAGTTGTGGCTGCTTCGCGTTATGTATTGTTGTCTCTACCTTGCCCTTTAACTGTTGTCTGTGCCCAATAATGTTTGTACCCTGTTTTGTGCTGCTGCCATGTTGTGTTGCTACCATGTTGTTGTCATGTTGTGTTGCTACCATGCTGTGTTGTCATGTGTTGCTGCCATGTTGTTGTCATGTTGTGTTGCTACCATGCTGTGTTGTCATGTTGTGTTGCTACCATGCTGTGTTGTCATGTTGTGTTGCTACCATGTTGTTGTCATGTTGTGTTGCTACCATGCTGTGTTGTCATGTGTTGCTGCCATGCTATGTTGTCTTCGGTCTCTCTTTATGTAGTGTTGTCTCTCTTGTCGTGATGTGTGTTTTGTCCTATATTTTTATTTCATGTATTTTAAATGTTTATCCCAGCCCCCGTCCCCGCAGGAGGCCTTTTCCAGGCCGTCACTGTAAATAAGAATTTGTTCTTACCTGACTTGCCTAGTTAAATAAAGGTTAAATAAATAAGAAATGTACTAAATTTGAAAGCGAACAGCAAATTCCACTAGTGTGGCTAATCCTTATTGTGACTAGCTTCACACAGGTGTGCAAGGCAGAGGTGAACCATATCCAGCATGTGGCAGAGTTGTTAGTTTGGCACTGTTGATCAGCACACATGTGGATTTAAATGTCAAGAAGACCGGAGAAGGAGCATACTGGAATGTATTTTGGATGTTAAACTGGTGAGTTTTTCTGATGCACAACAGAGCCAGAGCAGAGGCGCTGTTAATGTTAATGTTAGCTAGCAACTTTTTTGGTCAACAGTTTGAGTTGTGTTCCGTCTGACAGTGAAATGTGGCTAGCTCTTACTGTAGCCTGGACTATGGAGTAGCTAGCTTGCAAAAGCCCATTGCATGCATAGTAAGGTAGCAGCGTGACAATTTGTCCAAATTTTGGTGTTGGTTTTGAACTAACGTAAACTCATCCCATTCCGTACAAATGTGTGCAACCGCAACATTCGCAACATTCAAATGTGTTCTGTAGCGACTGTGTTGACATCAAAATCAGGGGTGTGAACTATGTTTCTATTCACGCGTTGATTGACATGGTAATGGCTCTATAGTATTGGAGAAAAGTTGAAAAAACTGATCCTCCGTTACATCGTGACGTGTCATGCCGTAACGTACAGCGCGGATAAAGCAACTAGTTCTCTCTCCACCAGGTGTAGCACTTCTCTCGTCGTTAAAAAACAAGAAATGGACAGTGACGGGGGTAAGAAATGGACAGTGACGGGGGTAAGAAATGGACAGTGACGGGGGTAAGAAATGGACAGTGACGGGGGTAAGAAATGGACAGTGACGGGGGTAAGAAATGGACAGTGACGGGGGTAAGAAATGGACAGTGACGGGGGTAAGAAATGGACAGTGACGGGGTAAGAAATGGACAGTGACGGGGGTAAGAAATGGACAGTGACGGGGGTAACAAATGGACAGTGACGGGGGTAAGAAATGGACAGTGACGGGGGTAAGAAATGGACAGTGACGGGGGTAAGAAATGGACAGTGACGGGGGTAAGAAATGGACAGTGACGGGGGTAAGAAATGGACGGTGACGGGGGTAAGGGGGGATACCTAGTCATTTTTTGCGTCATCACTGCAAGCGATCACCATTCTCAAAGCCGCTGTGAAACCACACACTGTTGAATCATTCCCACGGTGAATGGCTAGGCCGGCTACGCTATGAAACCACACACTGTTGAATCATTCCCACGGTGAATGGCTAGGCCGGCTACGCTATGAAACCACACACTGTTGAATCATTCCCACGGTGAATGGCTAGGCCGGCTACGCTATGAAACCACACACTGTGATTCATTCCCATGGTGAATGGCTAGGCCGGCTACGCTATGAAACCACACACTGTTGAATCATTCCCATGGTGAATTGCTAGGCCGGCTACGCTATGAAACCACACACTGTGAATCATTCCCACAGTGAATGGCTAGGCCGGCTACGCTATGAAACCACACACTGTTGAATCATTCCCACGGTGAATGGCTAGGCCGGCTACGTTATGAAACCACACACTGTTGAATCATTCCCAAGGTGAATGGCTAGGCTGGCTACGTTATGAAACCACACACTGTGAATCATTCCCACGGTGAATGGCTAGGCCGGCTACGCTATGAAACCACACACTGTGAATCATTCCCACGGTGAATGGCTAGGCCGGCTACGCTATGAAACCACACACTGTTGAATCATTCCCACGGTGAATGGCTAGGCCGGCTACGTTATGAAACCACACACTGTTGAATCATTCCCAAGGTGAATGGCTAGGCCGGCTACGCTATGAAACCACACACTGTGATTCATTCCCATGGTGAATGGCTAGGCCGGCTACGCTATGAAACCACACACTGTTGAATCATTCCCACGGTGAATGGCTAGGCAGGCTACGCTATGAAACCACACACTGTTGCAGAGACTTTGATATTACCAGCCGCAATCGATATGGTGAAAACAATGTGTGGGGAGGCAGAAGACACAGAAACGCACACCAATACATGTCACATAACACTGTTAAACTAATAATTTATGCTATTGCTAGCAATCGAGAGGAAACTGACTGAACGACTCAAACTCCCCAGCTCATGCTCTCCAAATGGACGTTAGCTGTGAGGGTCGAGATGCCCATGCATTGACTTTTGTCGGGGGATGCTATTAACGAGGACATATTGTTCTGTCTCACGAAACGGCACAGGGGATGTTCAGCGTGCTGCATGGCAATATTGACAAAAAAACTGATTCCATAGGATCGAATGGTGGGGCTCCATCTATGGCGGGACGGTGGGCAGGCCTCTGTCCTCGAGTTATGAATGTGTCTACCTCTGCCATATTTTTTTTTACCTTTATTTTACTAGGCAAGTCAGTTAAGAACAAATTCTTATTTACAATGACAGCCTAGGAACAGTGGGTTAACTGCCTGTTCAGGGGCAGAACGACAGATTTGTACCTTGTCAGCTCGGGGATTTGAACTTGCAACCTTCCGGTTACTAGTCCAACGCTCTAACCACTAGGCTACCCTGGACACATTGTATGATATACCGAGATTAACTGGTGGCAAAACAGCTGAGCACAGAAGAGAGATATACTGCAGCATCAAACCATATCCACCGCGCTCACGCCTGTTCACAAAGCTATGTGGAGATATGAGTTCAGAGCATGACAATATCCTATTTCACAATGAGGCTTGATGGTTATCGAGGGGGAGTGTTTGAAAGATTTTTCACATTGAGAGAGGAAGTGTTGTCATTCACAATGGAGAAGAAAAAAAACAAGTAAACTTTCTGTTTAATGAAAAAACTATCTGTCTCCTTGCCTATGTATTGATATTTGAGAAGCAGAACGAACGCAAGCATGCAGGGGAAATACCAAAACATTTTACAGATGTGTGACCAAATCAGGAAATAATTATTATTGGAGAGAGAGTCAAAGGCTGTGCATGTTTCTAACAGAAAACAGCATCAAGTATCCCACACGAGTGATGACTGCTCACCTCCAACGCTTGAAAGAGCACTTTGGGACCTACTTCCCAATCCGTTGGCCTGTGATCCTGGCTCAGTTAATTTTTACCTTTATTTAACTAGGCAAGTCAGTTAAGAACAAATTCTTATTTTCAATGATAGCCTAGGAACAGTGGGTTAACTGCCTCAGGGGCAGAACAACAGATTTTTACCTTGTCTGCTCAGGGATTTGATCTTGCAACCTTTCGGTTACAAGTCCAACGCTCTAACCACTAGGCTACCTGCCGCCAGAGTTAATATGCCAGTAAGTGAAATCGAACAGCTGATTGAGCTGTCATGTGACCGAATGCATTCACTGGTCACTAAAGAGGAGTTCTGGTTCCTGACTCAAAGTGAATACCCATTAACGCCACTTTCAAAACAACTGGGAACTTGGAAATCTTCGACTTCCAAACTAGTAACTCAGGAAAAAAACAAGGACCCGCTGGGAAAAATCTTTTGAATGGTCATCCAACTGGGAATTCCAACTCGGGAATACGGGCCTCTTTCTAGAGCTCATACTTTCCGACCTGAAGATCACCGACGTCATGATTTGGCCTTGTCTTGAAAGCGTCATGAAACTCATGGTACCCTTCGTCAGCTCATATCTGTCATAGCCCCACACTAAAATGATGTGATGGTGAGTTGAGAAGACAATCCGAAATACTGTTAAAATGTTTTTGAATTGACTGCCATAGCACCAAATTAAAAAGTGAACATTGGCTGTTAATTACATAGTTGCTTTTTCACATGGCGGCGAGACTTTTTATGTATCAAAATGGGGTCGTGGGTCAAAAAAAGTTTGGGAACCACTGAGCTATAGTGACAAACATAAAGAAACACACACCTCTCTCAAATGCAGGTTCTCTTTCTCCCTCTGGTCCAGCTGCTCCTCCAGATGACCCACCTGGTACTCCGCCTCCTCGCGTGCTGTTGCCATGGTGATTATCTCTGACCTCTCAACTCGCTGACCCCTCCCTCCTCCCTGGATCATCTCCAGCAGCCTCTGGATGGACTGGTCCCTGGCCCCCAGCGTCTGTTTCTGGGAGTCAATCCTCAGCTCCATCTCTTCCAGGGTCTTCCTCAGCAGGTACAGCTCCTTGCCCTGCCGTTCGTGATCTGACTGCAGTCGGCTGAAGTTCTCCTCCGTCAGATCCAGGGGAGGGGGAGAGGAGAAGCCATCGCACCCAGGGACCATGCATGGGCTGCTGGGAGGGCTGAGGCAACGGCCAGGGCTGTGGATGAGGTGGCTGGGGCTCTTTCTAGACAAGGGGATGAGAGTGTTAGCAGGGCTGTGTCTGGGGCCAGGCCCAGAGTTGTGCCCAGGGCTGTGGATGTCAGCTTGGTGGTGTCTGACGTTGGAGCTGTACCCAGGGCTATGGGGATGGACAGGGCTGTTTCTGGGCCCATGGTTGTAGGTGCTACTGGGGCTGTGTCTGGGGCTGACTCCTAGACCAGGGCCGGGGCTATGTCTTTGCCCAGGGCTGTGGAGGTGACTGGGGCCCAGACCAGGACTGTGTCCAGGGCTGATGCCAGCCCGGTGGTCCTCAATATGGAGTTCTCGGTTCGGGCCGGTGTGAGTGGAGATGTTTGTGTGAGATCCCGAGTTCTCTTGCTGCAGACGACTGTTCATCTCTCTATGACTTCTCAGCTCTTCCTGTAGCCCATGCACTGACAACTGGAGATGCTGAGAGAGAGAGACAGAGAGAGAGACAGAGAGAGAGACAGAGGAAGAGAGACAGAGAGAGAGACAGAGGAAGAGAGACAGAGAGAGGGACAGAGAGAGGGACAGAGAGAGAGAGGAAGAGAGACAGAGAGAGAGACAGAGAGAGAGACAGAGGAAGAGAGACAGAGAGAGAGACAGAGGAAGAGAGACAGAGAGAGACAGAGAGAGAGACGGAGGAAGAGAGACAGAGAGAGAGAGCGAGAGACAGAGAAAGAGAGACAGAGAGAGAGACAGAGGAAGAGAGACAGAGAGAGAGACAGAGAGAGAGACAGAGAGAGAGACAGAGGAAGAGAGACAGAGAGAGACAGAGAGAGAGAGACAGAGAGAGAGAGACAGAGAGATGAGCCATTAAAAAGAAGAGATAAACAGGGAAGACACAGAAACACAAGGAGGACAATGACACACACACAGCTGAACACAAAAGGATGGGAGCAAACTCAGGACACACCTTGTTTCTTCTAGGTTCCCAAACCTGCAGCATAATATGGTGAAGTAAAAAATAAACAAAATAAACTGTTTTAAAAAGTAACAAGCTAAATTAAACAGAACACACTCATTCCCTGCTGGCTAAATTAAGCACTTTTAGCTAAAGTATACAATCATTACATGTATAATCAAAGGTAAGGATCTGTATATCTTCAATACTCTACTATAGCATTTCAGAGTTGATTGACTCTCTGTCATTATTCACACATAAATGCAATGTCAACACACTCCAGTAGATGGTGACACTTCCACTCATAAAGATAGAACACAGGGCCAGACAGGGTGACACCACTCTAGCAGGAAGGATGATGGCTCTGTGGGCACAAGGGTCAGTTGAACTTAACAACCCTTACTTTACTAAGTTCAAACTGTCACATCATAGTTTTACTGGGTTAAAAACAGAGAAGTACAGGCTCGCTAGGAGACATGGCAAAAACAGCTACTTGTTACAGACCCGCACACAAACAGTTTTCACACAAATACAAAAACAATAACTTTAACACATACAAAATAGCTATCAAATACAAAGCCTACAAGAATGATGAACAAAATAAATACTTTCAACTATGCAGGAAGCTCAAACTGTCTGAACGACGTCAGTTGGAACACTTCTCCCATCATAGAACAACACACTGACACACAGACACTCTGACACACTGACACACAGACACACTGACACACAGACACTCTGACACACAGACACTCTGACACACAGACACTCTGACACACAGACACTCTGACACTCTGACACTCTGACACTCTGACACTCTGACACTCTGACACTCTGACACACAGACACACAGACACACACAGAGTACACAGAGTACACACACACACAAAGTACACAAACACACACAGAGTACACACACATACACAGAGTACACACACATACACAGAGTACACACACACACACAGAGTACACACACAAAGTACACAGAGTACACACACAAAGTACACACACACACACACACAGAGTACACACAAAGAGTACACACACACACACAGAGTACACACACACACAAAGTACACACACACACACACACAGAGTACACACACACACACAGAGTACACACACACACAGAGTACACACACACACACAGAGTACACACACACACACACAGAGTACACACACACACACACAGAGTACACACACACACAGAGTACACACACACACACACAGAGTACACACACACACACACACAGAGAACACACACACACACAAAGTACACACACACACACACAGAGTACACACACACACACACAGAGTACACACACACACACACACACACAGAGTACACACACACACACACAGAGTACACACACACACACACAGAGTACACACACACACACACACAGAGTACACACACACACACAAAGTACACACACACACAGAGTACACACACACACACAGAGTACACACACACACACAGAGTACACACACACACACACACACACACACAGAGTACACACACACACACACAGAGTACACACACACACAGAGTACACACACACACAGAGTACACACACACACACAGAGTACACACACACACAGAGTACACACACACACACAGAGTACACACACACACACACAGAGTACACACACACACACACAGAGTACACACACACACAGAGTACACACACACACAGAGTACACACACACACACAGAGTACACACACACACACACACAGAGTACACACACACAGAGTCAATGTGGAGGCTATATACAGGTAGTACTGCTACAGAGTCAATGTGGAGGCTATATACAGGTAGTACTGGTACAGAGTCAATGTGGAGGCTATATACAGGTGGTACTGGTACAGAGTCAATGTGGAGGATATATACAGGTAGTGCTGCTACAGAGTCAATGTGGAGGCTATATACAGGTAGTACTGGTACAGAGTCAATGTGGAGACTATATACAGGTAGTACTGGTACAGAGTCAATGTGGAGGCTATATACAGGTAGTACTGGTACAGAGTCAATGTGGAGGCTATATACAGGTGGTACTGGTACAGAGTCAATGTGGAGGCTATATACAGGTAGTACTGCTACAGAGTCAATGTGGAGGCTATATACAGGTAGTACTGCTACAGAGTCAATGTGGAGGCTATATACAGGTAGTACTGGTACAGAGTCAATGTGAAGGCTATATGCAGGGGGTACCAGTACAGAGTCAATGTGGAGGCTATATACAGGTAGTACTGGTACAGAGTCAATGTGGAGGCTATATACAGCAGGTACTGGCACAGAGTCAATGTGGAGGATATATACAGGTAGTACTGGTAAAGAGTCAATGTGGAGGCTATATACAGGGGGTACTGGTACAGAGTCAATGTGGAGGATATATACAGGTAGTACTGCTACAGAGTCAATGTGGAGGCTATATACAGGTAGTACTGGTACAGAGTCAATGTGGAGCCTATATACAGGTAGTACTGGTACAGAGTCAATGTGGAGGCTATATACAGGTAGTACTGCTACAGAGTCAATGTGGAGAGTCAATGTGGAGGCTATATACAGGTAGTACTGGTACAGAGTCAATGTGGAGGCTATATACAGGTAGTACTGCTACAGAGTCAATGTGGAGGCTATATACAGGTGGTACTGCTACAGAGTCAATGTGGAGGCTATATACAGGTAGTACTGGTACAGAGTCAATGTGGAGGCTATATACAGGAGGTACTGCTACAGAGTCAATGTGAAGGCTATATACAGGTAGTACTGCTACAGAGTCAATGTGGAGGCTATATACAGGTAGTACTGCTACAGAGTCAATGTGGAGGCTATATACAGGTAGTACTGGTACAGAGTCAATGTGGAAGCTATATACAGGTAGTACTGCTACAGAGTCAATGTGAAGGCTATATACAGGTAGTACTGCTACAGAGTCAATGTGGAGGCTATATACAGGTAGTACTGCTACAGAGTCAATGTGGAGGCTATATACAGGTGGTACTGCTACAGAGTCAATGTGGAAGCTATATACAGGTAGTACTGCTACAGAGTCAATGTGGAGGCTATATACAGGTAGTACTGCTACAGAGTCAATGTGGAGGCTATATACAGGTAGTACTGCTACAGAGTCAATGTGGAGGCTATATACAGGTAGTACTGCTACAGAGTCAATGTGGAGGCTATATACAGGTAGTACTGCTACAGAGTCAATGTGGAGGCTATATACAGGTAGTACTGGTACAGAGTCAATGTGGAGGCTATATACAGGTAGTACTGGTACAGAGTCAATGTGGAGGCTATATACAGGTACAGGTAGTGGAGCTGCTACAGAGTCAATGTGGAGGCTATATACAGGTAGTACTGGTACAGAGTCAATGTGGAGGCTATATACAGGTAGTACTGGTACAGAGTCAATGTGGAGGCTATATACAGGTAGTACTGGTACAGAGTCAATGTGGAGGCTATATATACAGAGTCAATGTGGAGGCTACTGGTACAGAGTCAATGTGGAGGCTATATACAGGTAGTACTGCTACAGAGTCAATGTGGAGGCTATATACAGGTGGTACTGGTACAGAGTCAATGTGGAGGCTATATACAGGTAGTACTGCTACAGAGTCAATGTGAAGGCTATATACAGGGGGTACCAGTACAGAGTCAATGTGGAGGCTATATACAGGTAGTACTGGTACAGAGTCAATGTGGAGGCTATATACAGCAGGTACTGGCACAGAGTCAATGTGGAGGATATATACAGGTAGTACTGGTAAAGAGTCAATGTGGAGGCTATATACAGGGGGTACTGGTACAGAGTCAATGTGGAGGATATATACAGGTAGTACTGCTACAGAGTCAATGTGGAGGCTATATACAGGTAGTACTGGTACAGAGTCAATGTGGAGCCTATATACAGGTAGTACTGGTACAGAGTCAATGTGGAGGCTATATACAGGTAGTACTGCTACAGAGTCAATGTGGAGACTATATACAGGTAGTACTGGTACAGAGTCAATGTGGAGGCTATATACAGGTAGTACTGGTACAGAGTCAATGTGGAGGCTATATACAGGTAGTACTGCTACAGAGTCAATGTGGAGGCTATATACAGGTGGTACTGCTACAGAGTCAATGTGGAGGCTATATACAGGTAGTACTGGTACAGAGTCAATGTGGAGGCTATATACAGGAGGTACTGCTACAGAGTCAATGTGAAGGCTATATACAGGTAGTACTGCTACAGAGTCAATGTGGAGGCTATATACAGGTAGTACTGCTACAGAGTCAATGTGGAGGCTATATACAGGTGGTACTGCTACAGAGTCAATGTGGAAGCTATATACAGGTAGTACTGCTACAGAGTCAATGTGGAGGCTATATACAGGTAGTACTGCTACAGAGTCAATGTGGAGGCTATATACAGGTGGTACTGCTACAGAGTCAATGTGGAGGCTATATACAGGTGGTACTGCTACAGAGTCAATGTGGAGGCTATATACAGGTAGTACTGGTACAGAGTCAATGTGCGGGGCACCAGTTAGTTGAGGTAATAGAGGTAATATGTACATGCAGGTAGAGTTATTAAAGTGACCATGCATAGATGATATAACTGCTCCGCCCACAACCGTAAGGCTCTCCAGAGGGTAGTGAGGTCTGCACAACGCATCACCGGGGGCAAACTACCTGCCCTCCAGGACACCTACACCACCCGATGTCACAGGAAGGCCATAAAGATCATCAAGGACAACAACCACCCGAGCCACTGCCTGTTCACCCCGCTATCATCCAGAAGGCGAGGTCAGTACAGGTGCATCAAGGCTGGGACCGAGAGACTGAAAAACAGCTTCTATCTCAAGGCCATCAGACTGTTAAACAGCCACCACTAACATTGAGTGGCTGCTGCCAACACACTGACTCAACTCCAGCCACTTTAATAATGGGAATTGATGGGAATTGATGTAAAATATATCACTAGCCACTTTAAACAATGCTACTTAATATAATGTTTACATACCCTACATTACTTACCTCATATGTATACGTATATACTGTACTCTATGTCATCTACTGCATCTTTATGTAATACATGTATCACTAGCCACTTTAAACTATGCCACTTTGTTTACATACCCTGCATTACTCATCTCATATGTATATACTGTACTCGATACCATCTACTGCATCTTGCCTATGCCGCTCTGTACCATCACTCATTCATATATATTTATGTACATATTCTGTATCCCTTTACACTTGTGTGTATAAGGTAGTAGTTTTGGAATTGTTAGCTAGATTACTCGTTGGTTATTACTGCATTGTCGGAACTAGAAGCACAAGCATTTCGTTACACTCGCATTAACATCTGCTAACCATGTGTATGTGACAAATAAAATTTGATTTGATTTGATTTTAACAGAGAATAGCAGCAGCGTAAAAGAGGGGGGCAATGCAAACAGTCTGGGTAGCCATTTGATTAGATGTTCAGTAGTCTTATGGCTTGGCAGAAGCTTAGCCACAGTGATGTACTGGGCCGTACGCACTACCCTCTGTAGTGCATTGCGGTCGGAGGCCGAGCAGTTGCCATATTAGGCAGTGATGCAACCAATGCTCTTGATGGTGCAGCTGTAGAACCTTTTGAGGATCTGAAGACCCATGCCAAATCGTTTCAGTCTCCTGAGGGGGAATAGGTTTTGTCGTGCCCTCTTCACGACTGGCTTGGTGTGCTTGGACCATGTTAGTTTGTTGGTGATGTGAACACCAAGGAACTTGAAACTCTCAACCTGCTCCACTACCGCCCCATCGAGGAGAATGGTGGTGTGCTCGGTCCTCCTTTTCCTGTAGTTCACAATCCTCTCCTTTGTCTTGATCACGTTGAGGGAGAGGTTGTTGTCCTTGCACCACACGGCCAGGTCTCTGACCTTCTCGCTAGAGGCTGTCTCGTCGTTGTCGGTGATCAGACCTACCACAACTTAATGATGGTGTTGGAGTCATGACTGGCCATGCAGCCATGAGTGAACAGGGAGTACAGGAGGGGACTGAGCACACACCCCTGACGGGTCCCCGTGTTGAGGATCAGTGTGGCAGATGTGTTGTTACCTACCCTTACCACCTGGGGGCGGCCTGTCAGGAAGTCCAGGATCCAGTTGCAGAGGGAAGTGTTTAGTCCTTAGCTAAGTGATGAGCTTTGTGGCCACCATGGTGTTGAACGCTGAAATGTAGTCAATGAATAACATTCTCACAGGTGTTCATTTTGTCCATGTGTGAAAGGGCAGTGTGGAGTGCAATAGAGATTGCATCATCTGTGGATCTGTTGGGGTGATATGCAAATTGGAGTGGGTCTAGGGTTTCTGGGATAATGGTGTTGATGTGAGCCATGACCAGCCTTTCAATGCACTTCATGGCTACAGACGTGAGTGCTATGGGTCAGTAGTCATTTAGGCATGTTACCTTAGTGTTCTTGGGCACAGGGACTATGGTGGTCTGCTTGAAACATGTTGGTATTACAGACAATCAGGGAGAGGTTGAAAATGTCAGTGAAGACACATTCCAGTTGGTCAGCGCATGCTCGGAGTACACGTCCTGGTAATCTGTCTGAACCTGTGGCCTTGTGAATGTTGACCTGTTTAAAGGTCTTACTCACATTGGCTACGGAGAGCGTGATCACACAGTCATCCGGAACAGCTGATGCTCTCCTGCATGTTTCAGTGTTACCTGCCTTGAAGCGAGCATAGAAGGCTTCTGGTTGGGTATGTACGTACATTCACTGTGGGTGACTGTACTGACGATGTCATCGATGCACTTATTGATGAAGCCAGTGACTGATGTGGTGTACTCCTCAATGCCATCAGAAGAATCCCGGAACATGTCCCAGTCTGTGCAAAACAGTACTGTAGCTTAACATCTGCTTCATCTGACCACTTTTTTGACCGAGTCACTGGTGCTTCCGGCTTTAGTTTTTGCTTGTAAGCAGGAATCAGGAGGTCAGAATTGCCAAATGGAGGGCGAGGGAGAGCTTTGTATGCGTCTCTGTGTGTGGAGTACAGGTGGTCTAGAGTTTGTTTTCCTCTGGTTGCACATAGGTAAAACGGATTTAAGTTTCCCTGCATTAAACTCCCCGACCACTAGGAGCGCCGCCTCTGGACAAGCATTTTCCTGTTTGCTGATTGGCCGTATACAGCTCATTGAATTGGTTTGTGATGGTAAATAGACAGCTACGAAGAACATAGATGAAAACTCTCTTGGTAGATAGTGTGGTCTACAGCTTATCATGAGATACTCTACCTCAGGCAAGCAAAACCTTGAGACTTCCTTAGATATCGTGCACCAGCTGTTGTTTACAAATATACATAGACCGCCACCCTTTGTCTTAACAGAGGCTGCTGTTCTATCCTGCCGATACAGTGTATAACCCACCAGCTGTATGTTATTCATGTCGTCGTTCAGCCACAAGATATTACAGTTTTTAATGTCCCATTGGTAGGATATACATGCTTGTAGTTCGTCCACTTTATTATCCAGCGATTGTACATTGGCCAATAGTACAAATGGTAAAGGCAGATTAGCCGCTCGCCGCCATATCCTCACACCCCGACCTCCTTCCGCGATACCTGCGTCTCTCCAGCGATTGACGGGGATGAGGGCCTTCTCGGGTGTCTGGAGTAAATCCCTCTCGTCCGACTCATTAAAGATAAATTATTCATCCAGTTCAAGGTGAGTTGTCGCTGTTCTGATTTCCAGAAGCTCTTTTCGGTCATAAGAGACGTAGCAACAACATTATGTACAAAATAAGTTACAAACAATGCAAAAAATATATATATAAATAGCTTGGTTAAGAGCCCATAAACCGGTTGGTTAAGAGCCCATAAAATGGCAGCCATCCCCTCCAGCGCCATTTGAGTAAAGGAGGACCTTTTTAATGCTAATATTTCCCTGTCTCACAACCGGTCTCCCTCTGACTATCTCCAGAGAGGAGGGAAGGAGAATACAGAGAGGGGGAGAAGTAACAAGAATGGAGAGAACAAGAGGAGAGAAAAGGCAAAAGAGAGGAGGGAGGAAAAGGATGAGAGAGGGAGAGGGCAGAGGAACTTTGGCAGACAATAGATAATAGTGGCTTCTGTCGTGACGATAAGATATTACTAGAAACTAAAAAGTTAAGTCAGAAGGTCGAGGGAAGAGAAGTACAAGTTTAGAGAGGAATCAATAAAGGGTGCAACCGCTGTTTGGCCTCCTCAATTAGAGTGTATTGATCCTACCATGTGCGTTTGTTAAAGAGGATTGTACTGACTGCAGAACAACAAGACCTCAATATCACCCATATTCCTGTCTACTGATATGTATCAGGTCTGCTAAAGAACAGCTATGTAATCTGTCATCATAGTGAACAGGTAGCCTGGCAGGTTGGAGCATTGGACCAGTACCCGAAAGGTTGCTGGATCGAATCCCCGAGTTGACAAGGTGAAAATCTGTCGCTCTGCCCCTGAGCAAAGCAGTTAACCCACTGTTCCCCGGGCGCCAGGACGTGGGTGTGGATTAAGGCAGCACCTCTCTGATTCAGAGGCGTTGGGCTGAATGCGAAGACACATTTCAGTTGAAGGCAATCAGTTGTACAACTCACTAGGTATCCCTTTTTCCCTACACACAGCACACACTGCTGTGTTCTGAATACAAACAATGATGATGTTTGGATCATGCCTAGTGGTATCCATCCACCCTAAAGACTTTACAAAGAACCACAATAATACAAAGAAAGATTAAAAAACATATATATTAAATCACTGTCTCACCCTCAATCCCCCTGACCCCTCACCCCCACCTCTCAGGTTATGTAAGGACTATGTTATGTGTCATCAGGATAATGTACAGGCTACGGTGTACGGTATGTGCTATCTATGGCATCAGAGTAGTTATTATCAATGTACAGTAAGTGAAGATATTCTCCATATGCTCCATCCAACCACAAAGGAAGCTGTCTGTAGAATGATTCTGTATTCAGTCACTATTAATGAAAATACAAAAAGGTTCATCCCCTGTGGACTCAATGTATCTCTGTTCTTCATCTGAGTGAGTAAAAACAGTGTGTGTGTGTGTGTGTGTGTGTGTGTGTGTGTGTGTGTGTGTGTGTGTGTGTGTGTGTGTGTGTGTGTGTGTGTGTGTGTGTGTGTGTGTGTGTGTGTGTGTGTGTGTGCGTGCGTGCGTGCGTGCGTGTGTGTGTGTGTACGCCGGTGTAAAAGCACAGTGGTACAGTTAGTGTAAGAGTGTGAGACCGAGCTAAAAAAGGTATGGAGAGGAGGCTTCACAGCTGTGTGAGGGAGAAGAAGCTAAGCCTCATAAAACACACCTCTGTGAGAAGGACAGAGTGAAAGGGAGAGAAGACAGACCAGAGAGCAGTCTATAGAACCTCTCCTCCCATTAATTCTAACTTCACAGAAGAACTGACTTTTATAGCTGTTAGAATGCCAGCCGTTGGACATGTTCCCATGGTAACAGTGAGAGTGCCGTGTGGTCTTTATGTACACTGCCGGTCAAAAGTTTGGGGTCACTTAGAAATGTCCTTGATTTTGAAATAAAAGCACACAAAAAAAATGGTCCTTTAAAATAACATTAAATTGATCAGAAATACAGTACAGTGTAGACATTGTTAATGTTGTAAATGACTATTGTAGCTGGAAACGGCTGATTTGTTATGGAATATCTACATAGACGTACAGAGGCCCATTATCAGCAACCATCACTCCTGTGTTCTAATAGCAGGTTATTAGCTAATCCAAGTCATTTTAAAAGGCTAATTTGTCATTAGAAAACCCTTTTGCAATTATGTTAGCACAGCTGAAAACTATTGTTCTGATTAAAGAAGCAATAAAACAGGCCAGTTAGACTAGTTGAGTATCTGGAGCATCAGCATTTATGGGTTCGATTACAGGCTAAAAATGGCCAGAAATAAATAACTTTCTTCTGAAACTCATCAGTCTATTCTTGTTCTGAGAAATGAAGGTAATTCCATGCGAGAAATTGCCAAGAAACTGAAGATCTCGTACAACGCTGTGTACTACTCCCTTCACAGAACAGAGCAAACTGTCTCTAGAACTAGAATAGAAAGAGGAGTGGGAGGCCCAGGTGCACAAATGAGCAAGAGGACAAGTACATTAGAGTGTCTAGTTTGAGAAACAGATGTCTCACAAGTCCTCAACTGGCAGCTTCATTAAATAGTACCCGCAAAACACCAGTCTCAACGTGCTTCTTTAATCAGGACAACAGTTTTCAGCTGTGCTAACATAATTGCAAAAGGATTTTCTAATGATCAATTAGCCTTTTAAAATGATAAACTTGGGTTAGCTAACACAACGTGCCATTGGAACACAGGAGTGATGGTTGCTGATAATGGGCCTCTGTACACCTATGTAGATATTCCATTTTTTTTTTAATCTGCCATTTCCAGCTACAATAGTCATTTACAACATTAACAATGTCTACACTGTATTTCTGATCAATTTGATATTATTTTATGGGGATTTTTTTTAGGCATTTCTTTCAAAAACAAGGACATTTCTAAGTGACCCCAAACTTTTGAACGGTAGTGTATGTCTGTCTAAAAAAAAACACCCAGAAACCCATTGGGATACATTATAACTTTTTACACAGAAACCTCCAGGCAGACGGTGTGGATGCTTTGTCCCCATGTTAAGACCATCATGGGCCTTCAATCAAGCCTCCCTCCCCCAGTTATTCTCACCTGGTCCTCCTCTGGAGAGGCCCACTTCTGTTCCTTCAGGATGGATGTAAGGGCTCCCTCCTCTTTCCTCATCCCTCTGTCTCGACTTTTCACCTCCGGGCTCCAGAAGTTCTTTCTACTGTTGACAGAAGAGCTCATCCTCCCTTCTCTCCCATCCCTCTCTCCATCCATCTCTCTTCTCAGCAGTTCATTCTCTCTCTGCAGCTCCCTGAGCTGAACCTGGATGTCTTCTCCACCCCGTCCAGCCTGCCTCAGCAGCCCTGAGGGCCCCCCTGCCTGGAGGTGCTGGGTGTGGCTCTGGTCCCCATAGCCCTGGCTGTCTGATGTGGTGGTGATGTTGGGGCTGCTGCCCATGGCTGTGGTCCGGCCCGTGTAGGAGGTTCTGCTGGTGGCTCGCCCCAGAGTCATGGTTCCTTTAGGGTAGCCACCGGAGGAGGCCAAGGCATCGCGGTCACTTAGGTACATGGGGCCGGAGGTGGCGTAGGCTGCGTTCAGGGACTGGATGTTCTCCATAGACAAGGTTTTACCCCCTGACCCTGTCCCGGCCGACTTTGACCCAGACCCACTAGCCACGCCAAGTTTACGGTACCCCTGCTTCGGGTTCTTCTGTAACTTAGTTGAACGTGCGGAGCTGCCCTCTCCATGCCCAGTGCTCCTGGCACTGTCATGCATCCTGCTCTGATGACGGCTGGATTCTAATGTGGAAACATGGCAGCTACATGCTCAGAAAGAAAAACAAGTGTCTAACGAGGTGCCGTCTTTCTTGTCCTCGGGATCCTTATGTTTTTGGACTAGGATTTGTTTTACTCACTGACATTCATCTCTGTCACTGGTGGTTGGAGACAGTCACAGTTCCAACACAGCAGGCTGCTGATCTCTCATACAGGCTGGTCACTATTCTGGAGCTCACTGCCACACTGGAGGGTACCATGGATACTGTGGAAGAGAGCAGGAGGGAGGGAAATGAAAATAGATGGAAAGAGGAAGAGAAAAGATGGCGCCAATCAACAAAATCACACCAGCACAGACAATATCACCCCTGAGAGAACTGTGCTATTTCAATTGAGAAGTGAGATCTTAGACAGGTCTAAGCAGGCAGGAATCCTGTAGTATTGGGTTCAGAGTGGGAGTGGGCCTCTACTCTATGCTGAAAAGCTTTCTCTAGGTCTAGGCAACCCCTAATTAAACCCACATGCGCACTGTATAACCACATAGAGAGATAGAGAATGAGGGGAGAGAGGGATGATGAAGATGAGAGCGAGAGAGCGAGAGAGCGAGAGAGCGAGAGCGAGAGCGAGAGCGAGAGAGTGTAAGCGAAGAGAGAGGAATTGGCTATCCAAAATGGGGATATGTGGAGAAATCACTTTGCAAACCTCTACAGCAATATAACAAAGAGCCCAGAACAAAAAGATATACAAGAAACATTACAAATCCTTGAATCAGCAGTCAAAGACTATCAGAATCCTGTGGATACACCAATTACAGAAGAAGAATTATTGGAAAAACTATGCACTCTCCAACCCAAAAAGGCCTGTGGTGCTGATGGTATATTAAATGAAATGATCAAATATACAGACCACAAATTCAAATTGGCTATACTCAAACTCTTCAACATTATCCTCACTGCAGGTATTTTCCCCGATATTTGGAACCAGAGATTGATCACACCAATCTATAAAAATGGAGACAAATTTGACCCAAATAATTAGAGGAATTTGCGTTAACAGCAACTTGGGGAAAATTCCCTGCAGTGTTATAAATAGCAGACTACATCATTTCCTTGACGAACACAACGTCCTGAGCAGAAGCCAGATTGGATTTCTAATTATCGTACATCAGACCACATTTACACCCTCCACACTCTAATTGATAAACAATTTGGCACAAAGGTATTTTTTGTAAACTAATAGAAAGTGGTATTGTAGGGAAAACATCAACGTACACTAAAAACAAATGTGTGGTTAAAATTGGCCACAAGCAAACAGACTTCTTCTCTCGGGGACGGGGAGTGAAACAGGGCTGCCCAATAAGTCCAACACTATTTAACATCTACATTAATGAATTGGCAACAACATTAGAAGAATCGGCAGCACCTGGTATCACCCTACACAACACTGAAATCAAGTGTCTGCTGTACGCAGATGACCTGGTGCTGCTGTCTCCCACTAAAGAGGGGTTACAGCAGACAACCTAGATCATCTTCACAGGTTCTGTCAGACCTGGGCTCTGACCGTTAACCACAGGTTCTGTCAGACCTGGACTCTGACCGTTAATCACAGGTTCTGTCAGACCTGGACTCTGACCGTTAACCACAGGTTCTGTCAGACCTGGGTTCTGACCGTTAACCACAGGTTCTGTCAGACCTGGACTCTGACCGTTAATCACAGGTTCTGTCAGACCTGGACTCTGACCGTTAACCACAGGTTCTGTCAGACCTGGACTCTGACCGTTAACCACAGGTTCTGTCAGACCTGGACTCTGACCGTTAACCACAGGTTCTGTCAGACCTGGACTCTGACCGTTAACCACAGGTTCTGTCAGACCTGGACTCTGACCGTTAACCACAGGTTCTGTCAGACCGTTAAACCACAGGTTCTGTCAGACCTGGGTTCTCAACCACAGGTTCTGTCACCGTTTAATCACAGGTTCTGTCAGACCTGGGCTCTGACCGTTAACCACAGGTTCTGTCAGACCTGGGCTCTGACCGTTAACCACAGGTTCTGTCAGACCTGGGCTCTGACCGTTAACCACAGGTTCTGTCAGACCTGGGTTCTGACCGTTAACGACAGGTTCTGTCAGACCTGGGCTCTGACCGTTAACCACAGGTTCTGTCAGACCTGGGCTCTGACCGTTAACCACAGGTTCTGTCAGACCTGGACTCTGACCGTTAACCACAGGTTCTGTCAGACCTGGGCTCTGACCGTTAACCACAGGTTCTGTCAGACCTGGACTCTGACCGTTAACCACAGGTTCTGTCAGACCTGGGTTCTGACCGTTAACCACAGGTTCTGTCAGACCTGGACTCTGACCGTTAACCACAGGTTCTGTCAGACCTGGGCTCTGACCGTTAACCACAGGTTCTGTCAGACCTGGGTTCTGACCGTTAACCACAGGTTCTGTCAGACCTGGGCTCTGACCGTTAACCACAGGTTCTGTCAGACCTGGGCTCTGACCGTTAACCACAGGTTCTGTCAGACCTGGGCTCTGACCGTTAACCACAGGTTCTGTCAGACCTGGACTCTGACCGTTAACCACAGGTTCTGTCAGACCTGGGCTCTGACCGTTAACCACAGGTTCTGTCAGACCTGGGTTCTGACCGTTAACCACAGGTTCTGTCAGACCTGGGTTCTGACCGTTAACCACAGGTTCTGTCAGACCGGGCTCTGACCGTTAACCACAGGTTCTGTCAGACCTGGACTCTGACCGTTAACCACAGGTTCTGTCAGACCTGGGACCGTTAACCACAGGTTCTGTCAGACCGTTAACCACAGGTTCTGTCAGACCTGGACCGTCTTCTGTCAGACCGTTAACCACAGGTTCTGTCAGACCTGGGCTCTGACCGTTAACCACAGGTTCTGTCAGACCTGGACTCTGACCGTTAACCACAGGTTCTGTCAGACCTGGGTTCTGACCGTTAACCACAGGTTCTGTCAGACCTGGACTCTGACCGTTAACCACAGGTTCTGTCAGACCTGGACTCTGACCGTTAACCACAGGTTCTGTCAGACCTGGGTTCTGACCGTTAACCACAGGTTCTGTCAGACCTGGACTCTGACCGTTAACCACAGGTTCTGTCAGACCTGGGTTCTGACCGTTAACCACAGGTTCTGTCAGACCTGGGCTCTGACCGTTAACCACAGGTTCTGTCAGACCTGGGTTCTGACCGTTAACCACAGGTTCTGTCAGACCTGGGTTCTGACCGTTAACCACAGGTTCTGTCAGACCTGGACTCTGACCGTTAACCACAGGTTCTGTCAGACCTGGGTTCTGACCGTTAACCACAGGTTCTGTCAGACCTGGACTCTGACCGTTAACCACAGGTTCTGTCAGACCTGGGCTCTGACCGTTAACCTAAAACAAATATAATGATATTCCAAAAAAGGTCCGGAAACAAGGATGACAAATATAAATTGTATTTGGACACAGATCTATTAGAACACGACAAAAAATGCACATATCTAGGACTAAATATCAGCAACACAGGTAGCTTTCACGTGGCTGTGAATGAGCTGAGAGACAAAGCAAGAAGAGCATTCTATGCCATTAAAAGGAACATCAAAATCGAAATTCCAATTAGAATCTGGCTCAAACTTTTTCAATCAGTTATAGAACCAAATTGATCTACATGGCAGTGAAGTATGGGGTCCAATCTCTAATAATGAATTTACCAAATGGGACAAACATCAAATCGATATACTGCATGCAGAGTTTTGCAAGACTGTATTGCAAGTGCAAAGAAAAACTCTAAATAACACATGTAGAGCAGAATTGGGCCAATACTCCCTCCTCATTTGAATGGAAAAAAGAGCCATCAAATTTTACAACCATCTAAAAACAAGTGACCACAAAACATTCCATCACACAGTTCTACAATGTCAAGAGATGAAACAAGAGAAGAGTCCCCTCAGCCAGCTGGTTCTGAGGCTCAGTTCACCAACCCAAACCAACCCCATAGAGCCTCAGGACAGCACTCAGCCAGCTGGTTCTGAGGCTCAGTTCACCAACCCAAACCAACCCCATAGAGCCTCAGGACAGCACTCAGAAAATCTGGCCCAACCAAATCATCACAAAACAAAAATAAAAATATATCACCTATTGGAAAAACACCACAAAAAATCTAAGTAAACTTCAATGCTATTTAGCTCTAAACAGACAGTAGATGGTGGCAGACTATCTGACCACTGTGACTGATAGAAAACTGAGGAAAACATTGACTAGGTACAGACTCAGTGAGCACAGACTGGCTATAGAGACCGGTCGTCACAGACAAACCTGGCTGCCCAGAGAGGACAGTCTGGCTATAGAGACCGGTCGTCACAGACAAACCTGGCTGCCCAGAGAGGACAGTCTGGCTATAGAGACCGGTCGTCACAGACAAACCTGGCTGCCCAGAGAGGACAGTCTGGCTATAGAGACCGGTCGTCACAGACAAACCTGGCTGCCCAGAGAGGACAGTCTGGCTATAGAGACCGGTCGTCACAGACAAACCTGGCTGCCCAGAGAGGACAGTCTGGCTATAGAGACCGGTCGTCACAGACAAACCTGGCTGCCCAGAGAGGACAGTCTGGCTATAGAGACCGGTCGTCACAGACAAACCTGGCTGCCCAGAGAGGACAGTCTGGCTATAGAGACCAGTCATCACAGACAAACCTGGCAGCCCAGAGAGGACAGTCTGGCTATAGAGACCGGTTGTCACAGACAAACCTGGCTGCCCAGAGAGGACAGTCTGGCTATAGAGACCAGTCGTCACAGACAAACCTGGCAGCCCAGAGAGGACAGTCTGGCTATAGAGACCAGTCGTCACAGACAAACCTGGCTGCCCAGAGAGGACAGTCTGGCTATAGAGACCGGTCGTCACAGACAAACCTGGCTGCCCAGAGAGAACAGTCTGGCTATAGAGACCGGTCGTCACAGACAAACGTGGCTGCCCAGAGAGAACAGTCTGGCTATAGAGACCAGTCGTCACAGACAAACCTGGCAGCCCAGAGAGGACAGTCTGGCTATAGAGACCGGTCGTCACAGACAAACCTGGCTGCCCAGAAAGGACAGTCTGGCTATAGAGACCAGTCGTCACAGACAAACCTGGCTGCCCAGAGAGGACAGTCTGGCTATAGAGACCGGTATACACAGACAAACCTGGCTGCCCAGAGAGGACAGGCTGGCTATAGAAACCGGTCGTCACAGACAAACCTGGCTGCCCAGAGAGGACAGGCGGTGCTCACTTTGCTCCAGGGGAGAGGTAGAGACAGAGCTGCATTTCCTATTACACTGTGACAAATACTCAGCCCTAAGAGAATATTTCTTTCCCAAAATTATAATTCAATACAAAGAATTTGAACCTATAAAAGATGAAGAAAAAATCTAATATTTCTTGGGTGAAAAGCCCAAATGTGCAGTTTTGGCAGCCAAATATGTGTCCTCCTGCCACAACCTGAGGGACAGCCAGTGAAAAGTGCAAAGTAATGTTGATAATATTTCCCATCTTGTTTTGTTTTGTCTTTCATACCATGTCATGTGTCTTCTCAGTCATGTTGACACTGGTCTACTACCATTGCTTTAATGTATTGTTGTTCTCATTAATATTGTTGTTGTAGTTGTTGTTAATGGTAATCCCATGTCCACTACTACTATTATTATTGCTGTTGGTCCCACCATTTATTTTGGTCCCACCGTCCCCCGTCCCCCGGACCTACACGTAGAGGACCCACGCCAAGAGGACTTACATTCAGACCACAGCACCACCAGCCACATCCACACCCCCACCCCAACCAATCAAGAGAGAGAGAGAGAAACGGAGACAGGGTAAGCGAGGAGAGAGAGAGAGAGAGAAGGAGACAGGGTAAGTGAGGAGAGAGAGACGGAGACAGGGTAAGTGAGGAGAGAGAGAGAGAGACGGAGACAGGGTAAGTGAGGAGAGAGAGAGAGATGGAGACAGGGTAAGTGAGGAGAGAGAGACAGAGACAGGGTAAGTGAGGAGAGAGAGAGAGAGAGAGACGGAGAAAGGGTAAGTGAGGAGAGAGAGAGACGGAGAAAGGGTAAGTGAGGAGAGAGAGACGGAGACAGGGTAAGTGAGGAGAGAGAGAGAGATGGAGACAGGGTAAGAGAGGAGAGAGAGAGAGATGGAGACAGGGTAAGTGAGGAGAGAGAGAGAGAGATGGAGACAGGGTAAGTGAGGAGAGAAAGAGAGATGGAGACAGGGTAAGTGAGGAGAGAGAGAGAGATGGAGACAGGGTAAGTGAGAGAGAGAGAGACGGAGACAGGGTAAGTGAGGAGATAGAGAGAGAGAAGACAGGCTATGTGCTCACTGCCCACAAAATGAGGTGGAAACTGAGCTGCACTTCCTAACCTCCTGCCCAATGTATGACCATATTAGAGAGACATATTTCCCTCAGATTACACAGATCCACAAAGAATTCGAAAACAAATCCACAAATCCAAATCTACTGGGTGAAATTCCACAGTGTGCCATCACAGCAGCAAGATTTGTGACCTGTTGCCACGAGAAAAGGGCAACCAGTGAAGAACAAACACCATTGTAAATACAACCCATATTTATGCTTATTTATTTTATCTTGTGTCCTTTAACCATTTGTACATTGTTAAAACACTGTATATATATATAATATGACATTTGTAATGTCTTTATTGTTTAGAAACTTCTGTGTGTGTAATGTTTACTGTTACTTTTATTGTTTATTTCACTTTATATATTAACTTTATATATTATCTACCTCACTTGCTTTGGCAATGTTAACACATGTTTCCCATGCCAATAAAGCCCTTGAATTGAGTTGAATTGAGATGGCGACAGGGTAAGTGAGGAGAGAGAGAGAGATGGAGACAGGGTAAGTGAGGAGAGAGAGAGAGATGGAGACAGGGTAAGTGAGGAGAGAGAGAGAGATGGAGACAGGGTAAGTGAGGAGAGAGAGAGAGATGGAGACAGGGTAAGTGAGGAGAGAGAGAGATGGAGACAGGGTAAGTGAGGAGAGAGAGAGAGATGGAGACAGGGTAAGTGAGGAGAGAGAGAGAGACGGAGACAGGGTAAGTGAGGAGAGAGAGAGAGACAGGGTAAGTGAGGAGAGAGAGAGAGATGGAGACAGGGTAAGTGAGGAGAGAGAGAGAGGGTAAGTGATGAGAGACAGGGTAAGTGAGGAGAGAGAGAGAGAGACAGGGTAAGTGATGGAGAGAGAGAGAGAGAGAGATGGAGACAGGGTAAGTGAGGAGAGAGAGAGAGACGGAGACAGGGTAAGTGAGGAGAGAGAGAGAGATGGAGACAGGGTAAGTGAGGAGAGAGAGAGAGACGGAGACAGGGTAAGTGAGGAGAGGAGAGAGAGAGAGAGACGGAGACAGGGTAAGTGAGGAGAGAGAGAGATGAGAGACAGGGTAAGTGAGGAGAGAGAGAGATGGAGACAGGGTAAGTGAGGAGAGAGAGACGGAGACAGGGTAAGTGAGGAGAGAGAGATGGAGACAGGGTAAGTGAGGAGAGAGAGAGAGAGATGGAGACAGGGTAAGAGAGGAGAGAGAGAGAGAGATGGAGACAGGGTAAGTGAGGAGAGAGAGATGGAGACAGGGTAAGTGAGGTGAGAGAGAGATGGAGACAGGGTAAGTGAGGAGAGAGAGAGACGGAGACAGGGTAAGTGAGGAGAGAGAGAGACGGAGACAGGGTAAGTGAGGAGAGAGAGAGACGGAGACAGGGTAAGTGAGGAGAGAGAGAGACGGAGACAGGGTAAGTGAGGAGAGAGAGAGACGGAGACAGGGTAAGTGAGGAGAGAGAGAGACGGAGACAGGGTAAGTGAGGAGAGAGAGAGACGGAGACAGGGTAAGTGAGGAGATAGAGAGAAAGAAGACAGGCTATGTGCTCACTGCCCACAAAATGAGGTGGAAACTGAGCTGCACTTCCTAACCTCCTGCCCAATGTATGACCATATTAGAGAGACATATGTCCCTCAGATTACACAGATCCACAAAGAATTCGAAAACAAATCCAATTTTGAAAAACTCCCACATCTACTGGGTGAAATTCCACAGTGTGCCATCACAGCAGCAAGATTTGTGACCTGTTGCCATGAGAAAAGGGCAACCAGTGAAGAACAAACACCATTGTAAATACAACCCATATTTATGCTTATTTATTTTATCTTGTGTCCTTTAACCATTTGTACATTGTTAAAACACTGTATATATATAATATGACATTTGTAATGTCTTTATTGTTTAGAAACTTCTGTGTGTGTAATGTTTACTGTTCATTTTTTATTGTTTATTTCACTTTATATATTAACTTTATATATTATCTACCTCACTTGCTTTGGCAATGTTAACACATGTTTCCCATGCCAATAAAGCCCTTGAATTGAGTTGAATTGAGATGGCGACAGGGTAAGTGAGGAGAGAGAGAGAGATGGAGACAGGGTAAGTGAGGAGAGAGAGAGAGATGGAGACAGGGTAAGTGAGGAGAGAGAGAGAGATGGAGACAGGGTAAGTGAGGGTAAGTGAGGAGAGAGAGAGACGGAGACAGGGTAAGTGAGGAGAGAAAGAGAGACAGGGTAAGTGAGGAGAGAGAGAGAGAGATGGAGACAGGGTAAGAGAGGAGAGAGAGAGAGATGGAGAAAGGGTAAGTCAGAAGAGAGAGAGAGACAGGGTAAGTGAGGAGAGAGAGAGAGACAGGGTAAGTGATGAGAGAGAGAGAGATGGAGACAGGGTAAGTGAGGAGAGAGAGAGACGGAGACAGGGTAAGTGAGGAGAGAGAGAGAGATGGAGACAGGGTAAGTGAGGAGAGAGAGAGATGGAGACAGGGTAAGTGAGGAGAGAGAGAGAGATGGAGACAGAGTAAGTGAGGAGAGAGAGAGAGAGACAGGGTAAGTGAGGAGAGAGAGATGGAGACAGGGTAAGTGAGGAGAGAGAGAGAGATGGCGACAGGGTAAGTGAGGAGAGAGAGAGAGATGGAGACAGGGTAAGTGAGGAGAGAGAGATGGAGACAGGGTAAGTGAGGTGAGAGAGAGATGGAGACAGGGTAAGTGAGGAGAGAGAGAGACGGAGACAGGGTAAGTGAGGAGAGAGAGAGATGGAGACAGGGTAAGTGAGGAGAGAGAGAGACGGAGACAGGGTAAGTGAGGAGAGAGAGAGACGGAGACAGGGTAAGTGAGGAGAGAGAGAGACGGAGACAGGGTAAGTGAGGAGAGAGAGAGACGGAGACAGGGTAAGTGAGGAGAGAGAGAGACGGAGACAGGGTAAGTGAGGAGATAGAGAGAAAGAAGACAGGCTATGTGCTCACTGCCCACAAAATGAGGTGGAAACTGAGCTGCACTTCCTAACCTCCTGCCCAATGTATGACCATATTAGAGAGACATATGTCCCTCAGATTACACAGATCCACAAAGAATTCGAAAACAAATCCAATTTTGAAAAACTCCCACATCTACTGGGTGAAATTCCACAGTGTGCCATCACAGCAGCAAGATTTGTGACCTGTTGCCATGAGAAAAGGGCAACCAGTGAAGAACAAACACCATTGTAAATACAACCCATATTTATGCTTATTTATTTTATCTTGTGTCCTTTAACCATTTGTACATTGTTAAAACACTGTATATATATAATATGACATTTGTAATGTCTTTATTGTTTAGAAACTTCTGTGTGTGTAATGTTTACTGTTCATTTTTTATTGTTTATTTCACTTTATATATTAACTTTATATATTATCTACCTCACTTGCTTTGGCAATGTTAACACATGTTTCCCATGCCAATAAAGCCCTTGAATTGAGTTGAATTGAGATGGCGACAGGGTAAGTGAGGAGAGAGAGAGAGATGGAGACAGGGTAAGTGAGGAGAGAGAGAGAGATGGAGACAGGGTAAGTGAGGAGAGAGAGAGAGATGGAGACAGGGTAAGTGAGGAGAGAGAGAGAGAGAGACGGAGACAGGGTAAGTGAGGAGAGAAAGAGAGACAGGGTAAGTGAGGAGAGAGAGAGAGAGATGGAGACAGGGTAAGAGAGGAGAGAGAGAGAGATGGAGAAAGGGTAAGTCAGAAGAGAGAGAGAGACAGGGTAAGTGAGGAGAGAGAGAGAGACAGGGTAAGTGAGGAGAGAGAGATGGAGACAGGGTAAGTGAGGAGAGAGAGAGATGGAGACAGGGTAAGTGAGGAGAGAGAGAGAGAGATGGAGACAGGGTAAGTGAGGAGAGAGAGAGAGAGATGGAGACAGGGTAAGTGAGGAGAGAGAGAGAGATGGAGACAGGGTAAGTGAGGACACAGGGTAAGTGAGGAGAGAGAGAGAGATGGAGACAGGGTAAGTGAGGAGAGAGAGAGAGACTGTTAATGGAGACAGGGTAAGTGAGGAGAGAGAGAGAGAGAGAGAGATGGAGACAGGGTAGTGAGGAGAGAGAGAGAGAAGTGGAGACAGGGTAAGTGAGGAGAGAGAGAGAGATGGAGACAGGGTAAGTGAGGAGAGAGAGAGAGAGACAGGGTAAGTGGAGACAGGGTAAGTGAGGAGAGAGAGAGAGAGATGGAGACAGGGTAAGTGAGGAGAGAGAGATGGAAACAGGGTAAGTGAGGAGAGAGAGAGAGATGGAGACAGGGTAAGTGAGGAGAGAGAGAGAGATGGAGACAGGGTAAGTGAGGAGAGAGAGAGAGAGATGGAGACAGGGTAAGTGAGGAGAGAGAGATGGAAACAGGGTAAGTGAGGAGAGAGAGAGAGATGGAGACAGGGTGGAGACAGAGTGAGGAGAGAGAGAGAGAGAGACAGGGTAAGTGAGACAGGGGTAAGTGAGGAGAGAGAGATGGAGACAGGGTAAGTGAGGAGAGAGAGAGACGGAGACAGGGTAAGTGAGCCCAATGTATGAGAGAGAGATTACACAGGAGACAGGGTAAGTGTGCCATCACAGCAGAAGATTTGTGACCTGTTGCCAGAGAGGGCAACCAGTGGAGATTTATTTTATCTTGTGTCCTTTAGTACATTGTTAAAACACTGTATATATATAATATGAGTAATGTCTTTATTGTTTAGAAACTTCTGAGACTGTTAATTTTTTATTGTTAGAATGTTAACACATGGAGACAGGGTAAGTGAGGAGAGAGAGAGAGATGGAGACAGGGTAAGTGAGGAGAGAGAGAGACGGAGACAGGGTAAGTGAGGAGAGAGAGATGGAGACAGGGTAAGTGAGGAGAGAGAGAGAAACAGGGTAAGTGAGGAGAGATAGAGAGATGGAGACAGGGTAAGTGAGGAGAGAGAGAGAGAGACGGAGACAGGGTAAGTGAGGAGAGAAAGAGAGACAGGGTAAGTGAGGAGAGAGAGAGAGAGATGGAGACAGGGTAAGAGAGGAGAGAGAGAGAGATGGAGACAGGGTAAGTGAGGAGAGAGAGAGAAACAGGGTAAGTGAGGAGAGAGAGAGAGACAGGGTAAGTGAGGAGAGAGAGAGAGACGGAGACAGGGTAAGTGAGGAGAGAGAGAGAGAGATGGAGACAGGATAAGAGATGAGAGAGAGATGGAGACAGGGTAAGTGAGGAGAGAGAGATGGAGACAGGGTAAGTGAGGAGAGAGAGAGAGAGATGGAGACAGGGTAAGTGAGGAGAGAGAGATGGAGACAGGGTAAGTGAGGAGAGAGAGAGATGGAGACAGGGTAAGTGAGGAGAGAGAGAGAGAGATGGAGACAGGGTAAGAGAGGAGAGAGAGAGAGATGGAGACAGGGTAAGTGAGGAGAGAGAGAGAGACAGGGTAAGTGAGGAGAGAGAGAGAAACAGGGTAAGTGAGGAGAGAGAGAGAGATGGAGACAGGGTAAGTGAGGAGAGAGAGAGAGACAGAGACAGGGTAAGTGAGGAGAGAGAGAGAGATGGAGACAGGGTAAGTGAGGAGAGAGAGAGAGATGGAGACAGGGTAAGTGAGGAGAGAGAGAGAGACGGAGACAGGGTAAGTGAGGAGAGAGAAAGAGATGGAGACAGGGTAAGTGAGGAGAGAGAGAGAGACGGACACAGGGTAAGTGAGGAGAGAGAGAGAGATGGAGACAGGGTAAGTGAGGAGAGAGAGAGAGATGGAGACAGGGTAAGTGAGGAGAGAGAGAGAGAGATGGAGACAGGGTAAGTGAGGAGAGAGAGATGGAAACAGGGTAAGTGAGGAGAGAGAGAGAGATGGAGACAGGGTAAGAGAGGAGAGAGAGAGAGAGATGGAGACAGGGTAAGTGAGGAGAGAGAGAGAGAGATGGAGACAGGGTAAGTGAGGAGAGAGAGATGGAGACAGGGTAAGTGAGGAGAGAGAGAGATGGAGACAGGGTAAGTGAGGAGAGAGAGAGATGGAGACAGGGTAAGTGAGGAGAGAGAGAGACGGAGACAGGGTAAGTGAGGAGAGAGAGAGACGGAGACAGGGTAAGTGAGGAGAGAGAGAGACGGAGACAGGGTAAGTGAGGAGAGAGAGAGACGGAGACAGGGTAAGTGAGGAGATAGAGAGAGAGAAGACAGGCTATGTGCTCACTGCCCACAAAATGAGGTGGAAACTGAGCTGCACTTCCTAACCTCCTGCCCAATGTATGACCATATTAGAGAGACATATTTCCCTCAGATTACACAGATCCACAAAGAATTCGAAAACAAATCCAATTTTGAAAAACTCCCATATCTACTGGGTGAAATTCCACAGTGTGCCATCACAGCAGCAAGATTTGTGACCTGTTGCCACGAGAAAAGGGCAACCATTGAAGAACAAACACCATTGTAAATACAACCCATATTTATGCTTATTTATTTTATCTTGTGTCCTTTAACCATTTGTACATTGTTAAAACACTGTATATATATAATATGACATTTGTAATGTCTTTATTGTTTAGAAACTTCTGTGTGTGTAATGTTTACTGTTAATTTTTTATTGTTAATTTCACTTTATATATTAACTTTATATATTATCTACCTCACTTGCTTTGGCAATGTTAACACATGTTTCCCATGCCAATAAAGCCCTTGAATTGAGTTGAATTGAGATGGCGACAGGGTAAGTGAGGAGAGAGAGAGAGACGGAGACAGGGTAAGTGAGGAGAGAGAGAGATGGAGACAGGGTAAGTGAGGAGAGAGAGATGGAGACAGGGTAAGTGAGGAGAGAGAGATGGAGACAGGGTAAGTGAGGAGAGAGAGAGATGGAGACAGGGTAAGTGAGGAGAGAGAGAGATGGAGACAGGGTAAGTGAGGTGAGAGAGTGAGACAGGGTAAGTGAGGAGAGAGAGAGAGACAGGGTAAGTGAGGAGAGAGAGAGAGACAGGGTAAGAGAGGAGAGAGAGATGGAGACAGGGTAAGTGAGGAGAGAGAGATGGAGACAGGGTAAGTGAGGAGAGAGAGCTGGAGACAGGGTAAGTGAGGAGAAAGAGATGAGACAGGGTAAGTGAGGAGAGAGAGAGATGGAGACAGGGTAAGTGAGAAGAGAGAGAGATGGAGACAGGGTAAGTGAGAAGAGAGAGATGGAGACAGGGTAAGTGATGAGAGAGAGAGATGGAGACAGGGTAAGTGAGGAGAGAGAGATGGAGACAGGGTAAGTGGAGAGAGAGAGATGGAGACAGGGTAAGTGGGGAGAGAGAGACGGAGACAGGGTAAGTGAGGAGAGAGAGAGAGATGGAGACAGGGTAAGTGGGGAGAGAGAGATGGAGACAGGGTAAGTGGGGAGAGAGAGATGGAGACAGGGTAAGTGGGGAGAGAGAGATGGAGACAGGGTAAGTGAGGAGAGAGAGATGGAGACAGGGTAAGTGAGGAGAGAGAGATGGAGACAGGGTAAGAGAGGAGAGAGATGGAGACAGGGTAAGTGAGAAGGGGAAGATGGAGACAGGGTAAGACAGGAGAGAGAGAGATGAAGACATGGTAAGACAGGAGAGAGAGAGATGGAGACAGGGTAAGTGAGGAGAGAGAGATGAAGACAGGGTAAGTGAGGAGAGAGAGATGGAGACAGGGTAAGTGAGAAGAGAGAGATGGAGACAGGGTAAGCAAGGAGAGAGAAGATTTGAACGATTTCTTGCCTTGTGGGTGGAGTGAAAGTTAGTGTTTAATTGTGTGCTCGCTGATAAATGTCCCTTTCTCTATTATTCCAAGAAAATATTTGGCATTGAGAGAGAATAAAGCAGCTGCTAACATAAACAGTAGCTTCCAGTGGTGATAAAGTACCCAACTGTAATACTTGAGAAAAAAAACAAGATACTCGAGTATAATTTTACAAAGTAAAAGTATTTGGTTTAAAATATACTTAAGTATTAAAAGTACAAATAATTTCATATTCCTTATATTAAGCAAACCAGACAGCACCATTTTCTTGTTGTTTTTATTTGACGGATAGCCAGGGGTACACTTCAAAATGCAGACAACATTTACAAACAAAGGATGTTGTGTTTAGTGATCAGAGATCAGAGGCAGTAGGGATGACCAGGGATGTTCTGCCAAGTGCCTGAATTTGACTATTTTCCTGTCCTGCTAAGCATTCAAAATGTAACGAGTACTTTTGGGTGTCAAGGAAAATGTATGGAGTAAAAAGTACAATATTTTCTTAAGGAATGTAGTGAAGTAAAAGTAGTCAAAAATATCAATAGTTAAGTACAAATATCCCCATTTAAAAAAAAATAATTAAATAGTACTTTAAAGTATTTTACTTAAGTACTTTACACCACTGAAGCCTACCAACATCCCCCAGGTCCTACTGTCCATTTTTAAGCAGCAAAAACACAGCGTTTCGGCACGGTTGAAAGTGCCCTCATAGCTCAGCTGCTTCCGCGTTGACACAGATCTAAGGTCGGTTTTGCGTTTTTCCTCTAAAAAGGACTGCCCGGGAAGCGGATACTATGCAAATCCGTGCCAGAAATCCCGTCCTCTTATCTAAGAAGATCGGGCGTTGAGGTAATCTACGGCTAGACCATTGGTTTAGATATGTGTCAATCTCACGAGTTGTCAATCCGCTTTCCATCAATGGATGAGAGACAATAAACGCTATCTGACAGCAATCGACCCTGCATAATATTATAATCATAATCTAGTATCATATAACTCAATATTTAACATTTCGTTTATAGTGTTTTCCTAGACTACATCCAATGATAGGCGAAACAGGAGTGAATCAATTGTCTTTGAAAAACCTCTAACATTCAACGGTCAGCTTTGTGCTAAAGTATCGTAAATAAACCTGTTGGTACCTAATGTGATCCGCAATATCAAAAAGGACATCATATTGAAGAAAAACTGAAATCCCCTTCCCGATACTGGGGACAATATTTTTTCCGGCGCTTGTGCATCAATTCTACCCAGAGCAGAGGAAGTTTACGTACCATGACATGTCAGTCAATCATTTTGGGTTGATGGACTGGATGATGTTGAAATCACTTCCTATATCGATCCAAAAGAAAATCTCAATATTCCCAAAGTTCTGCAGCTACACGTAGCTTCGTTACACCCCACTCCACAGAATAACTCATTCGCGGTCTCTGAGTTGACCACAGCAGTAGCGCGTTGGGAAAACTGCTACAGTTTATATTACAGCACGCTTGGCATGATGCTGGGTGATGCCTGATAAGAGATGTAACGGCTCTCAATCCAACAACCTGTCGAATATCCCTTCAGAAGTGGAAACACTTAGGCCTAATGAGACAGTCACGGTCATAGATGTATTCCACCCAGCCCGTGTCAGACCCCGTAGGGTAGAAACGATGTGCGACCACGGGTAGGGGGATTAAGCTACTTCTCCTATCCGTGGCTGTATATATCTCTACATTACATAAGAATTAAGCCTCTCAGTCACAAAAACGACGCATTTTGAATCATCTATTTTTTTAAAGATGCCCTAAAATCAAGACGGTGTTCGTAGAAGTAGGCTCGGTCGCTCTCTTACCCGTCAACAGACCGGTCCTTCTCCATCACCGGAAAGCCCAGCTCGTGTCCAAGTCCATTGGCGCGAGCTCCACGGTCCCAGCATTCTCTCGACCTCTCCTGCTGTCGGCCCACAAGCACGCGCAAACTCTCTCCCACGGCGGCGGGGACAATTAAAGGGACAGCGATGATTGGAGATGGAGATTACGCCGTGAGCGTAGTGGATGGGACAAGCACAAAGGAGTGCCTGAAAGCTAGTCGACTGGTGTGGCAGGAAATACTGCCACATTTGGACATTGAGTTTTATTTATCTGGTAGAAAATAGTAGGATATTATTGTTCATCCTTGCAAGAGATTTAGATAAACCAACAGACAAAAATCAACCCCAGAATACAAGAAGGTTCCACAATTTTCCCCTCTGACAGAGAAGTTAACTTTGATTGACTGACAGTGTGTCTGTGGTAGATACTGTAGAAGTGAGAGAAGGGGCCCCACTAGTGGAATTGAGAGGGATGGTGAGGTTGCCATAGTGATACCTACTATCAACAGAAATAATACAAATCAACCTCACTGTCACCTAATAGTTCACAACATTTGGACAATATTGAACTGTTTGTATACCAATGTCCCAGAGGTGGCTGGTGGGATGAGCTGTAGGAGGACGGGCTCATTTGTAATGGCTAGAATGAAATAAATTAAATGGTATCAAACACATCAAACATAAGTAAACCACATATCTGAGTCTGTTCCATTAATTCCATTCCAGCCATTACAATGAGCCAGTCCTCCTATAGCTCCTCCCACTAACCTCCTCTGCAATGTCTATGGTATAAGTTTCTCTGCCCACTACTTCCTTATATTGGCAGTTGATTTGATGCCCCCTTATATTTAAAAAATAATACTACTATAGGTATACAAACAGTTCAATATTGTCCAAATGTTGTGAACTATTATGTGAAAGTGATGTTGGTCTTTTTTTCCTGTTGTTAGTAGGTATCAGCTTCAGATCACTATGGCAACCTCGCCATCCCTTTCAACTCCACTAGTGGGCCCCTTCTCTCACTTCCACTGTATCTACCACAGACACACTGTCAGTGGTATTAGTTTCTCTGCCAACTACTATCAGATTATTTGATACCCCCTTATATTTAATAATAATAATATTGTACACACACAGGGTATACCACTGGCATGCTGTCATTAACTTTACAACACAAATCACACAAGAGACAAGACTGAAATCAGACTGAAGACAGATCACTAGACAGTGTGTGTGTCTCCATCTGTCTGCCTGTCTGTCTTGGGGTGGTTAAGCCAGACTTCCTGAACAAAAATGATAATTCCCCTATATCACGTTTACCAGTGTAGTGGACAGTGGTGGCTGGTGGGAGAAGCTATAGGACGACAGGCTCATTGTAATGGCTGGAATGGAAATCATGTGGTTTCCATGTTTGATACCGTTCCATTCATTTCAAACCAGCCATTACAATGAGCCTGTCATCCTATAGCTCCTCCCACCAGCCTCAGTCAGACTATCCCACTGTGACATCAGCATAGGGCATCATCAGCGCAAACTAGAATTTCTATTTTTTTGTAATAAACTACTAGCCTGATGACTGACACTAAATAATTCCGCAGCTCTGTCGTTTCCTACATACTTTAGTCTGAGACTGCCACGATTGAATAATTAACCATATCTGGATTTATATAGCTTTCTACCAACTGTGGTACTCACTTCACAAGGTGAGGGCTAAACTCACCTCATCCCCCACCAATGTCTGGCACCCACCTGGGTGATGCACGGCAACTCGCCACACATCAGCTATTAGGTGGAGAGTGATACTGTATATGCCAATTGGGAATGATTAAGTGGCAACGACCGAATGGGAACAGATTGGGAATTTAGCCATGACACCGGGGTTTACACCCCTACTCTTACAATAAGTGCCATGGGATTTTTAAATGACCACGGAGAGTCAGGACACCCTGACCGAAAGACATCACCGTACACAGGGCAATGTCCCCTTCACTGCTCTGGGGCATTGGGATCTCCCTAGACCAGGGGGGAAGTGTGTCCCCTACTGGCCCTCCAACACCACTTCCAGCAGCACCTGTTCTCCCATCAAGGGAACGACCAGGATCAACTCTGCTTAGCTTCAGAGGCAAGCCAGTAGTGGTATGTAGAGTGGGATGCTGCTAACAGGAAGCAGCTGTGCTGTCATTTGGGAGTTTCCTATTCTAACTTCCTTCAGAAACAGAGAGTCTTGTGGCAAAAAAAGAACACTTTATTCACCTGTTGACAACAATAGAAAAGAACCATCAATCTCAGTTCCCGTTTAAATGGAAGTGAAGAACAGAGTGATGAGGAGGAATTTACATTTAGTGGAAGTTGTAGTGTGGGCTGGATGACGACATTGCTCTTGATATGGTGTTAAACGTCTGCATGGAATGAGTTTTAATACACAATGACGACTTTGTTCTCTCTCCGTAATATGTGTGTGTCCTGTGTTGAAATCAGTTAAATACTGCTCAAAATTAACACGTAACTAAATGCATGTATTTATTTCTGAAAATGTTATTCAAACTGCAACAACAAGTTAAACCAACCCAAAATAAGCAACTATCTTTGAAGGATCAAACTTACTATGTAAATGCACTGTTTTTTTGTTTTTTTTAAACAATTCACATATCCACCTTGATTTTATAATACCATCTGATAGCCACAAAGAAAAAAAATAGTATTCAAACCAGAAAATGTTGGGAGTGAATTCGCCTCCCCTTGACAGTGTATAGCACTTGAAATGTGCTATACTGTAAAACCACTCCATTATTAGTATACCTGGGTCATTCCAAGAATAGAGTGCCATTTTTCTAAACTTGTTAAAACATTTCTAGCTTATCTATTTATGGGTAACAGGGTTGATGTGTTATGATGGACACAAAATTAAGAACTATTAAATGTTCAATGTTTCTTGTTAAAAAAAATTTTCTTAAAGGAATAGTTTCACCATATTAAAATGAGAGTTCAGTTCACATAACAGGGTTGACCTTAAACACGAGGGACAAATGTAAATGAATCTCCAATCACATGAAATAAATGATCATCTTCCGAAATGACTACCACAGCAACACATTACCTTACAGGGATGGTAAAAACCTGGGCACATTTTGGGGTGAAGTGGGTGAAAATATTCATAGAAGTCCCACAAACATAACGTGGTACATGCCAAAATGGGGATTTTCAGAGAAAACATGTTTATTTGAATGAAAACACACTAGTATTGGAATTTCTAACATGGTTTAGTGTAGTTATAGATGTACTGCATGTTATCCAACTCTTTCATTGAGTATTCTATCAATATTTACAGACAATGTCACAACGACATAAAAGGCACTCTGTTTGTGGATCGACCCACCTATATGAAGCTCTCGTTGACGTTGCTGTCATAGGAGCGGATGTTGTCGGAGGCCAGCGCTGTCTTCATGTGGTTCCAGAACAGTGGCTGGGCCTGAGGGTTCCTGGGCCAGGACAGAACAGACTTCCTGCAGAGCCTCTTCCTCAGCTGCAGGTATTTCAGCTTGGGAAACACCTCGTCCAGCAGAACCAACACCGCCACGTCCACCTGCACATAAAGTAACAGATTAGACGGACTGAGTGAGTGGTAGGGATGTTGCCTGTTGTTGTTGTTTGCTTCATTATGATGGTATTACCTGAATGTAGCCTACGTACAGTTGAAGTCGGAAGTTTAAATACACCTTAGCTAAATAAATTTCAACTCAGTTTTTCAAAATTCCTGACATTTAATCCTAGTAAAAATTCCCTGTCTTAGGTCAGTTAGGATCATCCATTTATTTTAAGAATGTGAAATGTCAGAATAGTAGAGAGAATGGTTTATTTATTTCATCACATTCCCAGTGGGTCAGAAGTTTACATACACTCAATTAGTATTTGGTAGCACTGCCTATAAATTGTTTAACTTGGGTCAAACGTTTCAAGTAGCCTTCCACAAGCTTCCCACAATAAGCTGGGTGAATTTTGTCCCATTCCTCCTGACAGAGCTGGTGTGACTGAGTCAGGTTTGTAGACCTCCTTGCTCGAAAATTATTTTTCAGGTCTTCCCACACATTTTCTATAGGATTGAGGTCAGGGCTTTGTGATGGCCACTCCAATACCTTGACTTTGTTGTCCTTAAGCCATTTTGCCACAACTTTGGAAGTATGCTTGGGGTCATTGTCAATATGGAAGACCCATTTGAGACCAAGCTTTAACTTCCTGACTGATGTCTTGAGATGTTGCTTCAATATATCCACCAAATTTCCCTTCCTCATGATGCCATCTATTTTGTGAAGTGCACTAGTCCCTCCTGCAGCAAAGCACACCCACAACATGATGCTGCCAGTCCCGTGCTTCACGGTTTTTATGGTGTTCTTCGGCTTGCAAGCCTCACCCTTTTTCCTCCAAACATAACGATGGTCATTATGACCAAGCAGTTCTATTTCTGTTACATCAGACCAGAGGACATTTCTCAAAAAAGTACCATCTTTGTCCCCATGTGCAGATGGAAACCATAGCCTGGCTTTTTTATGGCGGTTTTGGAGCAGTGGCTTCTTCCTTGCTGAGTGGCCTTTCGGGTTATGTCGATGTAGGACTCATTTTACTGTGGGTATAGATACTTTTGTACCTGTTTCCTCCAGAATCTTCACAAGGTCCTTTGCTGTTGTTTTGTGATTGATTTACACTTTTGGCACCAAAGTACGTTCATCTCTAGGAGACAGAACGCATCTCCTTCCTGAGCGGTATGACGGCTGCGTGGTCCCATGGTGTTAATACTTGCGTACTATTGTTTGTACAGATGAATGTGGTACCTTCAGGCGTTTGGAAATTGCTCCCAAGGATGAACCAGACTTGTGGAGGTCTACACATTTTTTTCTGAGGTCTTGGCTGATTTCTTTTGATTTTCCCATGATGTCAAGCAAATAAGCACTGAATTTGAAGGTAGGCCTTGAAATACATCCACAGGTACACCTCTAATTGATACAAACAATGTCAATTAGCCTAACAGAAGCTTCTAAAGCTATGACATCAATTTCTGGAATCTTCCAAGCTGTTTAAAAGCACAGTCAACTTAGTGTATGTAAACCTCTGACTCACTGGAATTGTGATACAGTGAATTATAAGTGAAATAATCTGTCTGTAAACAATTGTTGGAAAAATGGCTTGTGTCACGTCACGCACAAAGTAGATGTCCTAACCGACATGCCAAAACTATAGTTTGTTAACAAGAAATTTGTGGAGTGGTTGAAAAACAAGTTAATGACTCCAACCTAAGTGTTCGTAAACTTCCGACTTCGACTGTTTTTTTTTTAACTTCACCTTTATTTAACCAGGTAGGCCAGTAGAGAACAAGTTCTCATTTATGACCTGGCCAAGATAAAGCAAAGCAGTGCGACACAAACAACAACACAGAGTTACACATGGAATAAACAAACTTACAGTCAATTACACAATAGAAAAAAATCTATACATACAGTGTGTGCAAATGAGGTAAGATTAGGGAGGTAGGGCAATAAATAGGACGTAGTGGCGAAGTAATTACAATTTAGCAATTAAACACTGGAGCTCCGAATGGCACACAAACGCATTGCAAGTCTGACCTTTTCATCCAGCAGCCTCTGCTGCACCATGTAGAAGGCCTGGCGAGTCACCCCATTTACTATGCTAACCCTTCCTCCCCCGCCGCTTGCCCCGCTCGTCAGCACAAACACGGTCTTCATGCTGCTATAGACAGCACTGTGAAGATTCTCGATGCAGGACAGACCTGGAACCCAATCTCTCTCCTCCAGGCAGAGACAGAACCTCCTCCGCCCCACATTCTCCAGGTGGACCAGCAGCTCATTGTAGACCCAGTCTCTCACTGCGTGGTTGCCCGTGTCGAAGACCACAAAGGCATCATACTGACTCTGGAAGCTTGCCCCAGGCAGTTGGGAATAGCCCTTGTGTCCTGCCCACAGCACCTGTTTGTTACAAAATAGTGTAATGTAGATATTCAACATATGGACACATAAACACAACATTGATTTACAGCTGGGCCATTCAATTAAGGTCTTCTAATCAGGGACTGATCGTGCACTGGGAAATCATATTAGTGAACTATCTGGTAAATCAATGACATTACTTGATCAATTAACTACCAGGGAGGGAATACAACACAACATTGATTTGTAGAAGTACCTGGAAGCAATACCAGACATCCCAGCCGTAGAGGTGCCTGAGTAGGGGTAAGGCAGTGAACACCAGAGTCAGGAAGGTAATAGAGAGGAAGGCCAGGCTGCCATAAATTTCCTGGCAGGAGCGGGGGTCCATAGACAAAACACTAGCCCCTTGCTGCGACTCGGGGAAACCACAGTGTACGCCAGTGGTAAGAAGGAGGATCTCCACCTGGCTGGCACGCAGGAAGTCCGCAAACCAGGAAGTGTCGCAGGAGCAGTCAAAGGGGTTGGCATGCAGAGTGAGCAACTGGAGGGCACTGCCGTTCCTCAGTGGGGCAGGGAGGGACTGCCGATCCAACAGCTTGAGTTTGTTGTGGTTGAGGTAGAGAAAACGCAATGCCAATGCTTGGCTGAAAAAGTCTTCGGGGAGAAAGCTGATCTGGTTGTGACTAAGGTCCAGAAGGGTCAAGTTTGCCTGAAAAGGTATGACTTTGTCGGGAAGTTCAGACAGATAATTAACACTAAGGTTAAGGTGGCATAGTTGGCCGAGTGCTGTGATGTTCTCCCAGGGGAAATAGTTCAGTTTGTTGTTGCTGACCCGGAGCACCTTGAGGCTGACAGGCAGGTTACAGAAGGCTGCTGGTGAAAGAGACCTCAGCTGGTTCCTGGAGATATCTAGGTAGATAAGGTTGGTCAGGTTCTGGAAGAAGGTGATGTAGTCGTTGCTTCTAGTGTCCCACATGATGTCCAGGTTGTTCCCGGAGAAATACAGGTACCTGAGGGAGTCACTGTACAGTGTATGATCTATCCGCATCCCAATGCTGTTGTCAGACAGACTTAACGCCTCCAGATTGGGGAGGTTCTTGATGAACTCAAAGCGATGGCCCATGCCTCTCATTAGGAAGTGAAACTCATTGTTGCTGAGGTCCAAAGTCTTCAGAGTGGCACTGAGCTCCTTGAAGGCATCTCCATAGTACAGATCTATCCTGTTGTGGGCCATGCTAAGGTACGCCAGGTTGTCCAGGTGGAGAAACTGTTTGCCGTTTAAGCTCTGGCTCATGTAGTTGTAAGAGAGGTCCAAACAGACTGCCTTCTCCATACCTAGGAACAAACTGCTATTGAGGGTGAGGATGTTGTTTTGGGAAAGGTCAAAAGACATGGCACCATTGCAGAGATTATTTTTGAAGGAAAATATAGTTGGGTTTTGAGTGCACTCATCCTCTAGTATCGCCAACGTGTTTGGCCCTGGCTCGGCTGCAGTGACTACTGGACCTGGATTATGCCAGGGCTCATCTGGGACAGCCTTCCTGTCACTGAGCAACATGGGTGGGTTCTGAAGTTCCACTGTGGCATACCGGTTCTGGTTCTGAAAGCTCTTAAAGGACTTACACACGTTGGACTGAGTAGAGAAGGATGGGAGAAATTCCAGCATGTTCTGGGAAAGGTCGACCCTTACCAGGGCTGGTAGCTGGGCCAGGGCACTCAGATTACAGGACCTGATGAAGTTCATCCGCAGCTCCAGAACCTCCAGCCAACGGAACTTGGCCAGAACCGCCACACTTTCCTCTGAGACCATATGGAAGAAGTTCCCACTGAGGAGAAGTGTTTTCAGGCCAGACATCTGGGTCACGTTGGGAGACAGCACCAGCTCCTTGAAGGTTGTCATCGGCTCATAGTTGTAGATGAGGCTGATCCAAGTGAGCCTCTTCAGCTCTATGAAGAAGGTACCGGTGCGTATGGCAATGGCCAGTAGGTTGTCCGATAGGTCCAATCTCTCTAGGTGTACCAGGGGACTGAAGAGGCCCTCTGGGATGTTGCGGAGGGAGTTTCCCCTCAGGCTGAGGAATTTGAGAGAGTTGTTCTGGGCGTAAAACGCATGTGGGTTGATGTCAAGTGGGGTGTTGTTGAAGCAGGGGAAGCAGGGCTGAGCAGCATGGTCACAGCGCTGGCAGTTCCAACCCAGGTTGAGTTTACAGAGCTGGGTCAAATTGGCAAACGCCCACTGATCCAACACAGAAATTTTATTCTCATTCAGATCCAGACTCTTCAGAGAGGGAGGCATTCCCGGAGGGATGGATGTTACATTGTTAAAACCCAGGGTAAGGTTTTGCAGCTGGGTAAGCTCCCTGAAGACTGCCTCGTCAATGTGGAAGGACTGGTTGCAGGGGTTACCATAGTAGCAGTTCATGGTGAGTAGCAGCTGCTTGAGGTTTGGTGTGCCGAGGGGCTGGGTTATGTTGTAAAGGTGGTTAGACTCCAGATTAAGGACTTCCAGGCTGTCAGGTAGTCTGGGGAGGGGAGAAGTGAGGCTGTTTCCTTCCAGTAGGAGGGTGCTGAGGTTCTTAAGACACATGAAGGCATCCTTGTGGATCTCAACATGGCATGAGGGAGACCCCAGGGCCCTCATATGACTAGGAAGACAGTTCCTTGTCATGCTCAGTTTCTGGAGGTTTGGAACCCCAGAGAATGCATCCTTCCCTACCTGCTGAATCCCGGTATAACTCAGGTCAAGTGAAAGGACAGAGGCTGAGCAGATCACTGGGATGCGGGTGAGCGCCCTCCGAGAGCAGTTCACCACACTGGAGTCTGCGTTGCTGTCGCAAGGGAAGAACTTGGGATTGGTCGTCCTAACAGCTGGTGGTAGTAGACATAAGCAGAGGAGAACTCCATATCCCTGCATGACCTGGACAGAGAGAAATAAACATTCGTACCACAAAATATATCTGATTTAAAAGTCAAATTATAACTGCACAGAAGTGCATACAATGAAAGTTGATCCCAGCAAGTCCCAGCTATGGGCAATGTTAAAAACAGGTCCACGCCTTGTCAAAATGGGTTCCAAATGCTAACTGTGGGTATGCAAATGACCACACAACTGCAAATACAGTACAATCATGAGACAACCAATATAAAATAGTAAATCCTGGTACATTAATAATAGTATTCAAATGATGCGTATTCACCTCAATGTAAAGTTTTCATGGCCTTGCACAGATATGAACTGGCATATTAGAACTGAGAAATACACTCACCGTGGGAGGTTTTGGGCCTCAATAACCCACTGGAGGTCAATTATAATGAAACGTGATGTTGTTTCGAATGGAATAGACCGATGCTTTATTCCAAAACAAGTTTCTGCCAACCTTTCCTTCAAATAAAGCATGGAGAGAGAAAAGCCTTGAATGACAGACCAGATGTAAAAAGACAGTAGTTAAGTACCAGGACTTATGTAACACAATTCAGAAATGAAGAAGTGAAACCTTCCCAGACAGATGTCTGTCAACTGACAGGGCTTTTTACATAATGAAAATCTGAAATGGCCTGTCACCTCCCCTGTCTATCCTATGACCAGATATCAAATACAGTGCCTTGCGAAAGTATTCGGCCCCCTTGAACTTTGCAACCTTTTGCCACATTTCAGGCTTCAAACATAAAGATATAAAACTGTATTTTTTTGTGAAGAATCAACAACAAGTGGGACACAATTATGAAGTGGAACGACATTTATTGGATATTTCAAACTTTTTTAACAAATCAAAAACTGAAAAATTGGGCGTGCAAAATTATTCAGCCCCCTTAAGTTAATACTTTGTAGCGCCACCTTTTGCTGCGATTACAACTGTAAGTCGCTTGGGGTATGTGTCTATCAGTTTTGCACATCGAGAGACTGAATTTTTTTCCCATTCCTCCTTGCAAAACAACTCGAGCTCAATGAGGTTGGATGGAGAGCATTTGTGAACCGCAGTGTTCAGTTCTTTCCACAGATTCTCGATTGGATTCAGGACTGGACTTTGACTTGGCCATTCTAACACCTGGATATGTTTATTTTTGAACCATTCCATTGTAGATTTTGCTTTATGTTTTGGATCATTGTCTTGTTGGAAGACAAATCTCCGTCCCAGTCTCAGGTCTTTTGCAGACTCCATCAGGCAAACTTTAAACAACACTTTTTATGGATATCTTTAAGAAATGGCTTTCTTCTTGCCACTCTTCCATAAAGGCCAGATTTGTGCAATATACGACTGATTGTTGTCCTATGGACAGAGTCTCCCACCTCAGCTGTAGATCTCTGCAGTTCATCCAGACTGATCATGGCCCTCTTGGCTGCATCTCTGATCAGTCTTCTCCTTGTATGAGCTGAAAGTTTAGAGGGACGGCCAGGTCTTGGTAGATTTGCAGTGGTCTGATACTCCTTCCATTTCAATATTATCGCTTGCACAGTGCTCCTTGGGATGTTTAAAGCTTGGGAAATCTTTTTGTATCCAAATCCGGCTTTAAACTTCTTCACAACAGTATCTCGGACCTGCCTGGTGTGTTCCTTGTTCTTCATGATGCTCTCTGCGCTTTTAACGGACCTCTGAGACTATCACAGTGCAGGTGCATTTATACGGAGACTTGATTACACACAGGTGGATTGTATTTATCATCATTAGTCATTTAGGTCAACATTGGATCATTCAGAGATCCTCACTGAACTTCTGGAGAGAGTTTGCTGCACTGAAAGTAAAGGGGCTGAATAATTTTGCACGCCTAATTCTTCAGTTTTTGATTTGTTAAAAAAGTTTGAAATATCCAATAAATGTCGTTCCACTTCATGATTGTGTCCCACTTGTTGCTGATTCTTCACAAAAAAATACAGTTTTATATCTTTATGTTTGAAGCCTGAAATGTGGCAAAAGGTCGCAAAGTTCAAGGGGGCCGAATACTTTCGCAAGGCACTGTACATGGGTACTTAAAAATGACATAAAAAATAACAATGAATAAATATTTTGTGACATACACCAGATAGCTGCAGTGAAAGGTGTTGTTTTACAGGTTTAAAACTTGACCACCCTTGATGTATAACATTGCAACATTACAACCAAATATGTTTTATGCCTTTTGGAAAAAAGGAAAGATCCATACATAGAATATCCAATGGCTATGGTAGGCTGCAAATCCTTTTATTCAGCTGAAGCAAGCCTACACATTTTCTTTGGGAAATGACCTTTTTCTAGTTTAGTCATATTTATCTTAGCTACCTTAGAAGTGTTTACTTAGCAGGGTGAGTAGCAGTGGTGGAAAATGTACTCAGTTGTCATAGATGAGTAAAAGTAAAGATACCTTAATAGAAAATTACTCAAGTAAAAGTAAAAGTCACCCAGTAAAATACTACTTGAGTAAAAGTTCAAAGTAAATGTAATTAAATGTACTAAAAGTAAATGTACTTTTGTATCAAAAGTATAAGAATAAATAATTTCTAATTCCTTATATTAAAAATAGCACACTATTTTCTTTTTACGGATAGCCATGGGCACACACTCCAACACTCAGAAATCAATTACACATGAAACATTTGTGTTTAGTGAGTTTGTCAGATCAGAGGCAAATCGGGATGACCAGGGACGCTCTCTTGATAAGTGAGTGAATTGGACCATTTTCCTGTCCTGCTAAGCATTCAAAGTGTAAAGAGGAGTTTTCAGTGTCTTGGAGTGAAAAGTACATCATATTCATTAGGAATGTATTGAAGTAAAAGTATCAAATGTCCATAGTAAAGTACAGATACCCCGAGAAAAGGCCTGCAGGATTGAAGGTCACCAAGAACACAGTGGCCGCCATCATTCTTAAATGGAAGAAGATTGGAACCACCAAGACTCTTCGCCCTGCCAAACTGAGGGAGGTGACCAAGAACCCGATGGTTACTCTGACAGAACTCCAGAGTTCCTCTGTGGAGATGGGAGAACCTTTCAGAAGGACAACCATTTCTGCAAAACTCCACCAATCAATATGGTAGAGTGGCCAGACGGAAGCCACGACCCATGACAGCCCGCTTGGAGTTTGCCAAAAGACACCTAAAGGACTCTCAGACCATGAGAAACAAGATTCTCAGTTCTGATGAAACCAAGATTCAACTCTTTGGCCTGAATGCCAAGCGTCACATCTGGAGGAAACCTGACACCACCCCTACGGTGAAGCATGGTGGTGGCAGCATCATGCTGTGGGGATGTATTGCAGCGGCAGGGACTGGGAGACTAGTCAGGATCGTGGGGAAAGATGAAAGGAGAAATGTACAGAGAGATCCTTGATGAAAACCTGCTCCAGAGCTCTCAGGACCTCAGACTGGGACAAAGGTTCACCTTTCAACAGGACAACAAGCCTAAGCACACAGCCAAGACAATGCAAGAGTGGCTTTGGGACAAGTCTCTGAATGCCCTTCAGTGGCCTAGCCAGAGCCCGGACTTGAACCTGATCAAACATCTCTGGAGAGACCAGAAAATAGCTTTGCAGCGACATTCCCCATCCAACGTGACAGAGCTTGATAGGATCTGCAGAGAAGAATGGGAGAAACTCCCCAACTACAGGTGTGCCAAGCTTGTAGCATCATACCCAAGGCGCTTCAACAAAGTATTGAGTAAAGGGTCTGAATATTTATGTAAATGGAATATCAGTTATTGTAATACATTTGCTAAAATGGATAAAAACCTTTTTTTGCTTTGTCATTATGGGGTATTGTGTGTAGGTTGATGAGAGGAAAAAAACTATTTTAGAACGAGACCGTAAATGCACTCTACCTTCTGCTGCAATGTCCAACTGTCTTTCTCTCCTTGAGCAACAAACGGCCCACTCATCTCGCACATATGCAGGTGATGCACACAAACAGACGTGTTTTCCGATCCTGGCTGATATGTGGATTTTTATTTGATTGATAAAATAGTAAACTTCTCCATTAACAGAAATTTCATTAACTTCCATGACTTTTCAGATTCGATAATTTCCCCAAAACCTTTCCGGGCCCAGATTTTTTTTTTCTGTGACTTGAACCTTGGAGCAAATTAAGGTTAATTACCTTGCCCAAGGGCACAGACAGATTTTTCCCTTTGTCAGCTCAGGTACCTTTCAGCTAAAGGCCCAACGCTGTAACCGCTAGGCTATCTACCACCCTATGTTCAATATATACCACTGACAATACCTCATCTTTCCATGTTCACCCAGTATCATAGTGCAAAATGATGGAAGGAAAAGTGGCAATGAGGGACATATTCAACATATACAGTTGAAGTCGGAAGTTTACATACACTTAGGTTGGAGTCATTAAAACTCGTTTTTCAACCACTCCACAAATGTCTTATTAATAGACTATAGTTTTGGCAAGTCGGTTTTTCCAACAATTGTTTACAGACAAATTATTCTGTTATTTCACTGATTCACAATTTCAGTGGGTCCGAAGTTTACATACACTAAGTTGACTGCCTTTTAACAGCTTGGAAAATTCCAGAAAATGATGTCATGGCTTTAGAAGCTTCTGATTGGAGTCAATTGGAGGTGTACCTGTAGAAGTATTTCAAGGCCTACCTTCAAGCTCAGTGCCTCTTTGCTTGACATCATGGGAAAATCAAAAGAAATCAGCCAAGACCAAAAAAAAAAAAAGTTAAGACCTCCACAAGTCTTGTTTCATCCTTGGGAGTAATTTCCAAACGCCTGAAGGTACCACGTTCATCTGTACAAACAATAGTACGCAAGTATTAACACCACGGGACCGCGCAGCCGTCATACCGCTCAGGAAAGAGTCACGCTCTGTCTCCTAGAGATGAACGTACTTTGGTGCGAAAAGTGCAAATCAATCCCAGAACAACAGCAAAGGACCTTGTGAAGATGCTGGAGGAAACAGGTACAAAAGTATTTATATCCACAGTAAAACGAGTCCAATATCAACATAACCTGAAAGGCAACTCAGCAAGGAAGAAGCCACTGCTCCAAAACCATCATAAAAAGGCCAGACTACGGTTTGCAACTGCACATGGGGACAAAGAGCGTACTTTTTGGAGAAATGTCCTCTGGTCTGATGAAACCAAAATATAACGGTTTGGCCATAATGACCATCGTTATGTTTGGAGGAAAAAGGGGGAGGCTTGCAAGCCGAAAAACCTCATCCCAACTGTGAAGCACGGGAGTGGCAGCATCATGTTGCGGGGGTGCTTTTCTGCAAGAGGGACTGGTGCCCTTCACAAAATAGATGGCATCATGAGGTAGGGAAATTATGTGGATATATTGAAGCAACATCTCAAGACATCAGTCAGGAAGTTAAAGCTTGAGCGCAAATGGGTCTTCCCAATGGACAATGACCCCAAGCATACTTCCAAAGTTGTGACAAAATGGCTTAAGGACAACAAAGTCAAGGTATTGGAGTGGCCATCACAAAGCCATGACCTCAATCCCATAGAAAATTTGTGGGCAGAACTGAAAATGCTTGTGCGAGCAAGGAGGCCTACAAACCTGAGTCAGTTACACCAGCTGTCAAAAGGAATGGGACAAAATTCACCCAACTTATTGTGGGAAGTTTGTGGAAGGCTACCCAAAACGTTTGACCCAAGTTAAACAATTTAAAAGGCAATGCTACCAAATACTAACTGAGTGTGTGTAAACTTCTGACCCACTGGGAATGTGATGAAAGAAATGAAAGCTGAAATAAATCACTCTCTCTAATATTCTGACATTTCACATTCTTAAAATAAAGTGGTGATCCTAACTGACCTAAAACAGGGAATTTTTACTAGGATTAAATGTCAGAAATGGTCAATTGTAAAAAACTAAACTTCCAACTTCAACTGTATAAAAAAAAAAGAAAGATGTTTTATAGCCAAAACATGTTTTATTGATAGAATCATTAGAGAAAGATCCCTGGTTGTTACAATCAATATAAAGAATCTGCAACCCTGGAAAGCACCATCAGAATGAAGGTAATGAGTAGAATGTGTAGTGGAGACCTTTCACCAGGTGTTACCGTTACTTGGTCCATAATATTTAGCTCAAGTACTTTCATTCTCTTCATATTATGATCACAACTTCGATGATGAAACTATACGGCTGTTTAGTATCTTTCTAAATAAAAAGGTATTCAATCATTTTTGAACGGCAGTACCCATAGCCCTTGTTAAATCATAGGTGAAACCATTTCATGGAGAAACGTTGAAAATAAGGATTAGTGTTGCTAAATTACAGGCAAAATCAATGTGTTTCAACAGTTTCAGATTTGATATAGGACAAGAACTTGCCATCATTCAGAAGGTGTAATTCCAAAGCTATAAACTGATGCAGATGATCTAATTACAGATGACTTAGTGCAGGTAGCCTACAGTACCCTCAACGCTTTGGCCTGACCCTCACACCGTTATTATACAGATTAACATCCTGTTGTTAGCATGCTAGAGCTATCATAGGGTTAGCATGCTATCGCTAATGGTATCGTCACAGAGACAGGTGCTGGGTCATCCAGAGAGCGATGTTCATGAAGCCATCAGACTCCGCGTCCACCTTGGACAGGGAGTGGTTGTTCCCAGGGTACCATAGCAACCTGAAAGAAAGGCATCCAGGCGGAGTTAAGAAACTAGAGTCAGCAATGCAATGCATGAAGTAAACAACAACATCGGGCTGACAAGAAAGACCAACTAAGAAAGACCATGGAAGCGTGAGGCTCTGTGTCGGTGCTGCAGCTATCACGTTTATAGGAGATTGAAGCTCACACATGCACATGCAAAGATACTGTGTAATACTGAGTGCATTATCTTGCATAGCATTCATCCGATGTTCATCCCACTGCTCGTGGCAACGTCAAATCACTGAGTCTCAGTTTAAGACAGTATCTTTTTTTTTTTTTTACAAATAGGAAGAGAAAAATCTGTCTTTGGCAAGCACCCCCATTAACTGGTTAGCTGTTGATTACCTTTACTTATCGCATACGAAGTACTTCACTGTCTTTATTCTGATATGTGACCACCACACCACTAAATACTACATTACCCAGCAGCCAACAGCACAAGGGCAGTCTACTCACCGCACTGGGACTTGTAGTGCCTTCAAGGCTCTGTAGTACTCAATCCCCTGCTTAGGGGGCACACGCTTATCATCCTCTCCCAGAGTCAGCAACACAGGAGTCTTCACCTGAATGGCGACAACAGTCACATACATTGTTACAGTCAACACACAGACACAAGGCACAGAAAAACAATGGTAGAGAGACAGCAAAGCTTTTTTCACCTGCATTGGATCAAGTAAACAAACAGAATGTGAAACACACAGTCCGCTGGATAACACACACACCTGTTTGACATGTTTGATAGGAGACTTGTTTAACATCTGCTCCCAGACTGCAGGGTCAGGCAGGCAATCTGTACTGTAGTTATAGCCAGCCTCCACCATACACCTGAAACACACCTACATGTTGGATAACCACACCTTATAGAGAAAAGAGAACAAAAAACTAATCGTATGGATTCTATCATATCTAGTTTCCCTTCTGGTGGTTTGAATTACTGACTGCCTCCTCTCCCTAGAGACAGACGACGACACATCCCGGCAAGCCTACACAACCCCCTAAGACTGAAGTGCGTATGTCTCTCTCTGTATCCACCAACCTGAAAGTAAATGTCATGGATGTCAAGCCTATGTGGTAATAACTAAGTAGGGCTGGGATGATGTCCTGGCACTGAAACAAAACATGAAGCAGACCGAACTTCTTTAGGAAAACATCCCTAATGTTGGAAACATGTCATCCAGAGTCACATGTATTTAGTTTCCAAGCTATAGCACACAATATTTTACATACAGCAGGTTTTTAAAGGATTTTTTTGCCATGGAAAATATACTGTGATACTGGTATCGTCCCTATGAGTTAGTGGATGTTTGTGTGGGCATGGTAGTGAGAAAGTGTGACTGTACCAGTCTGGGATGTCGGTGCTCCCAATCATGGAGGCCAGGTTGATGACGGGGTTCCGAGCCACGCAGGCCTTGTAGAACTCTGGGTACTGGCCAATTAGATGACAGGCCACGAATCCGCCGTGGGAACCCCCGGCAACCGCAACCTTCTGCTCGTCAAACGCCCCGCCCCTCAGAACACTCTCCACTGCAAACTAGAGCCAGAAACAACAGCATGATGAAAGAGGGAGAGTAGAGGGAGGGTGAGAGAAGTGAGAGAGAGAAGTGAGAGAAAGTACGCAGGAGGAAGCAGAGTGGTCTGAGAGGGGAGATGACAGAGACTACAAAAATACTGTGAAAATGAAACGTCAGTCAGACAGACTGATTCTAGGGCTGAATACTATAGACCAGGAATGCACAATGTATCGGTGAACTTAGTGGAATCGGTCGATATTAGCTAAAACCGCCAACATCGGTATTGGCCGATGTCTAGTTTAACGCCGATGTGAAAAACCGATGTCAAAGCTGTCGTACATACATATATAACGTAGGTAGATGAGGTACATACCTATATAACGTAGGTAGATGAGGTACATACCTATATAACGTAGGTAGATGAGGTACATACCTATATAACGTAGGTAGATGAGGTACATACCTATATAACGTAGGTAGATGAGGTACATACCTATATAACGTAGGTAGATGAGGTACATACCTATATAACGTAGGTAGATGAGGTACATACCTATATAACGTAGGTAGATGAGGTACATACCTATATAACGTAGGTAGATGAGGTACATACCTATATAACGTAGGTAGATGACGTACATATCTATATAACGTAGGTAGATGAGGTACATATCTATATAACGTAGGTAGATGAGGTACATATCTATATAACGTAGGTAGATGAGGTACATACCTATATAACGTAGGTAGATGAGGTACATACCTATATAACGTAGGTAGATGACCTACATACCTATATAACGTAGGTAGATGAGGTACATACCTATATAACGTAGGTAGATGAGGTACATACCTATATAACGTAGGTAGATGAGGTACATACCTATATAACGTAGGTAGATGAGGTACATACCTATATAACGTAGGTAGATGAGGTACATACCTATATAACGTAGGTAGATGAGGTACATACATATTTAACGTAGGTAGATGAGGTACATACATATATAACGTAGGTAGATGAGGTACATACCTATATAACGTAGGTAGATGAGGTACATACATATATAACGTAGGTAGATGAGGTACATACCTATATAACGTAGGTAGATGAGGTACATATCTATATAACGTAGGTAGATGAGGTACATATCTATATAACGTAGGTAGATGAGGTACATACCTATATAACGTAGGTAGATGAGGTACATACCTATATAACGTAGGTAGATGAGGTACATACCTATATAACGTAGGTAGATGAGGTACATACCTATATAACGTAGGTAGATGAGGTACATACCTATATAACGTAGGTAGATGAGGTACATACCTATATAACGTAGGTAGATGAGGTACATACATATATAACGTATGTAGATGAGGTACATACCTATATAACGTAGGTAGATGAGGTACATACCTATATAACGTAGGTAGATGAGGTACATACATATATAACGTAGGTAGATGAGGTACATACCTATATAACGTAGGTAGATGAGGTACATACCTATATAACGTAGGTAGATGACGTGCATACCTATATAACGTAGGTAGATGACGTGCATACCTATATAACGTAGGTAGATGAGGTACATACCTATATAACGTAGGTAGATGAGGTACATACCTACATAACGTAGGTAGATGAGGTACATACCTATATAACGTAGGTAGATGAGGTACATACCTATATAACGTAGGTAGATGAGGTACATACCTATTTAACGTAGGTACATGACATAATAACGCCACGTAAAATGTTGTGCAACACGTGCAACACAGCATTCCTAACGTAGCCCACAATGTCTGCTGTGTGGATCGAGGAGCCAACAAGTCCAGCAGTCATTTGAAATGGATCTCATTGCCCTTGACAATCAACCGATCTCTGTCTTGGGTGATTGTTGGAGTTCTCGCCGACTGGTCGAGCACCAGTACACACTACCAAGTGCGCCATTTTTCCCAGATGTTGCCCTACCGGAGTTACACAGTAATGGCGTCACTGCTATTAGCTTCACGACTGACATTTGGACCAGCGATGTCAGCCCCATGAGCATGACGAGTCTGACAGAACAGTGGGTCCACGAGGATTTGGTACTGAGGAAAGCCGTATTGCTCAGAATGTGCTGGTTCTCATACCGCTGCTGTCATTTCAATGGCATTTGAGAACATGAACACACTACTGGCTCCATTTGAACAACTGACTGGAGAAATAAGCTCATCAACTGTGTCTGCAGCAGACGTGATGCCCTCTGTCATGGCATTGAAACGATCAACATAACTGTAGACACAGGCTGTGAACAAGCGATTCGGTGGCATTCACTCTTTACTGTGTAGGCCAGAAATGTAAAATCGGTTCATCACTACTATAGACTATTAAGCCACACAGTGATCTGAAAAGACTGGTGTAACTCATGTTTCTGTACCTGAACATCCTTGACGTCTTGAGTGCCCACATTACCAGGTAGAGAGAGGATACTGTCCTGGCCGTAGCCTATAGAGCCGCGGTAGTTCACTGAAAGGACACAAGTGAGGTACAAGTGAACATTTCAACCCCCGAACAGCTTCCCCTGTTGTCACCAATCTTGCTCAAACAGAAATGTTTTTTTGTTCGAATGGAGCTATTTGTAAGTCACTCCCAGAAAATGATTTTGAGGTAGGGTGGCATTTCACCTTCAGCCCCACTCTCCCCTACACACTCAGATTGCAGAGCGGTAACGTGCTTAACGATGCCATCGCTGTAAAAATTCCCTCCCTATGGCACTTATAACTTGAATGTGCCTCAAGAGGAATATTTCTCTCACAGAACACACAACAAGCAGACTAGGTAAATGCATAAACTATTCTATGAGGTTGTCAGATTTATTTGATTCATTACTTGTTTTGCTTGCAGAGGAAAAGTAAATGTGGACTGTTGTAGCATCTTCAACGTGCACCTCGGCAGAAATATGTTTTCACGGTTCATATGTTTTGGGTGTGGCGGCAATGATTTGGCCATGGCGTAGTGTGACGACTGCAATGGAAAGACTGTTACTATGTCCATGTTAAAACACCATAATAAGCTACGCCTGTGATCCCTGGCAGCAACACTGACTACCTGCTCCTGTAGCTAGTTTCCTGGATTCAACACACTGGCTCGGTGTAGACAATATGGTTTGGGGAAAAGGCTGTCAATCAGAACGTCTGTGTATACCATCCTGATGCAGTACAAAATTCTAACAAATAAACAAACAAGAAAAGACATTGAGTGCGGACCCAACTTTAATAATCGGCCTGTGGCTTGGTGATCTCTCCCCTAACCCATCCCACTGGGCACAGACACCAGTTCCACATCTAGTTTTGATTTACATTTGATTGAGTTGTCTACTAACGTGAATTCAAATTGATAAAAACAAAAAAATGACACTCATTGGTTCAACAAAAACAAAACGAGACAAAAACATGAAATTCCTTCACATGGATGACTTTTTGCTAAGCCAATCAGTTTCCCACAATGATTCAACGTCACCACGTTGTTTCCACGTCAAGATTTTCAATCTGTTATGCAGATAGAGACATAATAAACCGTAGCTCTACTCACCCAGTAGGATAGCAAAGCCCATCCTGCACAGCACTGAGGAGGAGAGCAGCCAGTCTGCTACAATCACAGAGTGAGGACCACCTGAGAGAGAGAGAGAATGTAGCTACACACTCACAACAAGTGTTTCCCCTAGGTACAGATCTAGGATCAGCTTCCCTTCCCCCATTCATAACCGTTAGAGGGGGAAATTCCAAACTGACCCAAGATCAGCATCTATGAGCAACTTCACCCTACTCCCCACAACCAAGCAGGGGCACACACACTATAAGGTGTGTAACTTACCATGTGGGGTGACTATGAGTGGCAGTTTCACTCCCTCCTTCACATCCTTTGGTTTCAGCAGGAGGGCGTCAAAGTCCAGACCAGCTACATAACAAGGATAAATTACATCTAATTTGATTTGTCACATACACACGTTTAGAAGATGTTATTGCAGGTGTAGCGAAATGCTTGTGGATTCAGACACATAGGAGAGGATTTACTGATAATTGACATGCTAGAGAGAAAAAGTCCAACTGTCAGAGTGGATGTTCTTACGGTATTGGCTGTTGTCCTGCTCTGGGGGCGGGGTGAAGTTGAGGATCTGCCAATCGATATCTGGCTGGGTCTGAGAGTCCTCCAGCACGACCCAGTCCACCTCCTCACGAGAACCACCCAGTGGCAGGAAGCCCACCCTCTAGCCACAGAAAATTAGGTAATTAATAACAATAGACAATGGGCATTAAGCAGACGTTACTATAAACGACTCATCCAAAGCGAGACATTTCAATAATGTGTCTATTTTACTGCAAAGCATTGTCAAGTAAAACATTACGTTTATGGAGTATGTATATGTGTGGGTGTGTCTACATTACCAGGCTGGGGGGGCAGTTAGGGGAAGACCAGCTGACCACCATCAGGTTTCTCTCGATGGTCAGCAATGACCAGCTGCCCCCTGGAGACTCTACAGGGGAACACAACCACAACAACGTTAGGACGCCAGTCAGAATGTTAGAACAGCAACAACAGCCCTACAGCTTTACAACTCAGAGACAGTATTCGTCAGTGGACTGACTAGGGGGCAGGGGACTGTGTGACCCCACTCACTTGATGTCAGAGAGGTGACGCTCCCTGTGGTCGTTTCTACCAACAGCAGATCCTACAGGAGACAAAACATGTCAATATGATTCCATTGCGGCCATACATATGGCATAATTAATTCTGCTAATTATCTCTGATAAGTGTCTAGGGGTGGTTACCTTGCGGCTGCCCTGTGGACAGGAGACCAGGATGCGCTGGCTGTCAGCTGACCAGCACAGAGGAGACAGAGACGAGCTGTAGATCCCGGCAAAGCCATCTTGAACACACAAACAGTTAGGATGAACAGAATACACTCGCAAAGTACCTGTAATTATATTAACAAATTCTACTAAAGGTTTCCTTACCCTCCCTGGGTCTCTTCACCACGTCCACCACCACAGAGGTCCTCTTGGTGTACCAGTCATACTGTCATACACAGACAACTCAACACATGAGCTATATTCCAACAGTATTCAAATCATTTCTCTAATTGGGAGCAGTTGGATATGTTTTCGTCTTTTTTTGCTCACTCACTCACCATGCAAAGCCTGCTACACTGCTGGTGAGGTCCGTAGACATCACACTCCAGGTAGATAATCCTGCACTGGTCTGGGCTGAGCTTGGGGGAACACACAGCACTGGAGCCTGATGAAAGCTGCTCTGAGAGAGAGAAACACAAACAGACTTCTAGAAAATACTATGGTCATGTATAACTCAGAGTGAAATACACTTACCACACTGTCCCCCAGTCAGGTCAACATAGAACAAGGAGGACCTGAATTAGAAAACACAGGGGGGAGAGAGTGAGAGGCCTTTACTGGATTTAAGAGCTGCTACTTATAACCACCACTCTGATCTGACCAATCACAGTGCTCACCTGCGGTTGGGCGAGTATTTGAGGCCCAGTCTGAAGGGCTCATGCCACCAGCCCACGAACACCACGCCTGTGTCACTCGGAGCCCAAAACGCCTGGGGACACAAGTTATAACACAGCACATATATACATTGCAACACACAGAAATGGCACCCAGCAACACACACACACACACACTGACCTGGCCTGGCGAGATGTTATCTGGGACTCCCTCTAGCACAGAGACGTTGCTACCCTCGATGTCCAACACACACAGCACAGGTGAACTCTTACTGACCAAGGTCTCCCCCCAGTCCTCGTAAAATACAAACTGCTCCCCCTGCAGGACGGGAGGAGCAAACACAGTATGGTGAACCAAGACGTTTTAGTTAAAAGCAGGGGGTCAGTCAATGGAACAGTTTATCATTGGATCCTCCTTACCTTTGTAGTCTCCTCCTCCTTGCCCATTTTCACCCCCTCCTCTTCATCAGCAAGAGAACAGGACTCAGGAGACACTGACTGTATAGTAGAGATGGAAGGGGTTAACAAATAGACCAAGTGAGGAAATCGCTAACACATTTTGCAGTGAAGTTCATTAGCACTGCATTGTGAGAGTGCATTGTGCTCATTTTTAAACTTTAGGTGTGTGTGTGTTTTGAAGGCCAGACCTGGAAGAAGGACTCTGCCTTGAGTCTCTTTCTCTCAGCCACATACAGCAAGTGAGTTTCAGAGTGGGACCACACCAGGCAGCCAAACTGGTCTGGGAACAGATATAAATGAACAGGTGGGTCAACCAAAGAATGTGCCTGATATACTTTGGTGTTAAGGCCTTCCCACGCTGTACGTCAGATTCAGTATTTTATGACTATTACATGTCACACTGTGTGATGTTACCAAATTAATATATTGCCATCAACCTGGCCATATTGTAGGATTTGCTTCAGTTCCCTCATCACATTATGTGATTGGCTTGCAAGGCTACGTAGACTGATGTAGGCTACGTTAACTGCAGCGGTGGATTTGACAGGAGCACGTGCCAGCACCAGTAGGGCATGCCTCCCTCTATGCTTATGGGCGAGTGAAGAGAGTTCAGAAAAGCAAAGTATGCATCTTAGAAATAATTCACACAAACTTTATATGTCCGAACTCCAAATCAAATCGGCTTCCTAAGAATAACAGTTGCTGTGGTATTATTTTGATTCAGCGATTTTCCCCAAGGCGCGTACATTTTGTCTGGGGCGGCCAAATCCTGGCATAAGACGGCACAAATGGTGCAGTCTGTTCGGGTCTTCAGGGAAAACAACAGGTTATTGTGTGCCAGTAACAGAAGAACTTCAGGAAGTCTCTCATATACAGAGACATTACATTGGTGTCTCACCGTCTTCATAGACCTTGCCATGTTTCTTCAGGGCTGTCAGGTTGATGCTCTTCACTTTGATGTTCTTACTCCAGATCTGAGGGGTCACCGAATGGAGGAGGGGTCACCGAATGGAGGAGGGGTCACCGAATGGAGGAGGGGTCACCGAATGGAGGAGGGGTCAAAGGGAAAAGAGGGTCAGCTGTCAATCAAAATGAGTGAAAGAGGTTTAGGATATAGATGCAGGGGGGTTGTCCCAACATAGGCACTTATCCAAGGTAAGTTGTGCAGACAGATGGAGAGAGAGAGACAGAGAGACAGATAGAGAGACAGAGAGGAAGAGCGAGACAGATAGGAGACAGATAGAGAGACAGATATAGAGACAGATATAGAGACAGATATAGAGACAGAGAGAGAGACAGAGAGAGAGAGACAGAGAGAGAGAGACAGAGAGAGAGAGACAGATAGAGAGAGACAGATAGAGAGAGACAGATAGAGAGAGACAGATAGAGAGAGACAGATAGAGAGAGACAGATAGAGAGAGACAGATAGAGAGAGACAGATAGAGAGAGACAGATAGAGAGAGACAGATAGAGAGAGACAGATAGAGAGAGACAGATAGAGACAGACAGAGACAGAGAGACAGATAGAGACAGAGAGACAGATAGAGACAGAGAGACAGATAGAGACAGAGAGACAGATAGAGACAGAGAGACAGAGAGACAGAGAGACAGAGAGACAGAGAGACAGAGAGACAGAGAGACAGATAGAGAAACCCTCACCTCCAGAAACTGTTTGTCCTCTCCTTTGATGTTGCTCTCTCTCACCACCGCTTTCATGTCTCCTGATGGAGAGTCTTTACTCAGCAACCTGACACAGAGAAAACACTAAATCAACTACACACACACAGAACACACTCGTGTGTCAAACTGTCAAATGTCCACATACTCTCCCTTGATCTCTGTGCAGTTCCCTGAGGGTCCAGAGTAGACCACAGACTTGTCGTCGTGAAACACAATGTACTGCCGACAGAACTTGACATTCTCGTTCCTCTCCAGATCCCGCTGACTCCATTCTGGGGACACAAAATAAAAGGTATGAAAACCCACACAGACCGACGAACAGGGAGACACAGACAGACCGACGGACAGACACACACACCTGTGTAGATGTTGCTGTATTTTCCTCCATACTGCGATGTTATGACTGGCCCTACGTCAGCTCGGGTCAAGGAGGGAAACAGGCTCAACTCCCGGTAGAGTTTGGAGATGTCTTCCGGATTAGTCATTACCTTTCCACACACAACAGATGAGGAACTTGCACATCGAGTCAGGGATAAACAATGTCTCACAACCCGCATTGATGAGGTCATCTTTTACTGATGGTCTCTCTTGACCCTGGACTGAGACAATAGAGGTAGACTGGCTTGTTTACTAATTGCAATTGTCAGTGCAGCATGCAATTCCTCTGTCTCACTACATAAGCAACAATGAAATCATTATTAACACTGACAGGCTTTGTGACAAAACAAGATCCAAGGTTATCTAGCTCAGGAATATGACTCTTGTAGGTTACTGGCTAGTAAGTTCAGTAGCTATACAGTTGGCTGGCTAGCTAATTATTTTTTTAAATAACAGCCTCCTATCACTCCCTAGTGAAAACGAATATTATTCTAGTTTTAAATGATTGCTTGTTTAGTTGAGCACGCTATATTCAACATAACTAGAGTTGCTTACTTGACTGACCAGGAAGTGCTTTCTGCGCGTCACCATAAGAAAGCTACCAGATAGCTAAACCGATGACTGCCTAATGCTACACCGCAGACATTATAGCCCGTATCTCTGCCTACACTAGCTGGAAAATAAATAGTTAGCATTTCAAATTCACTACACTAGCTGGAAAGAAAGATAGCGAACATACGGTAGCTACTTAAATTAGCTAGCTAACTAACGTTCGTACATAATGGGAAGTTGGACAAGCAAGTAGCTAGGTTAGCAAGGTAGTAAGTACATAATGGGAAGTTGGACAAGCAAGTAGCTAGCTTTGTGTAAAAGCTCACATTAAATTGAAATAAACTGGAATTTAACACACTGATAGCTATTTAAAAGTTACCTGGGACTCCATCGCGGCTCTGACTGATTAACAGCTCTGCGTGTGGTCTCGTTTTATCTGTGTTGTTAGGCAGGGTACACCAGGGTTGCCATGTCCTTGGTTTTCGTGTAAATTGGGGTAATTTGACAATGGGAGCGTATCACTTTTGTCAAATCGGTCACCGCGTTTCAGTGTGTTGCATTTTGGCAGTTGTGGAAAAAGTACCCAATTGTCATTCTTGAGTAAAAGTATAGATACCTTAATAGAAAGTCACTGAAGTAAAAGTAACCCAGTAAAATACTACTTGAGTAAAAGTCTAAAAGTATTTGGTTCGAAATATTAAGTATCAAAAGTAAAAGTGTAAATCATTTCAAATTCCTTATATTAAGCAAAACAGATGGCACCTTTTTTTCTTGTTTTTAACATTTACAGATAGCCAGGGGCACTCTCCAACACTCAGACATAATTTATAAAAGATGCATGTGTTTAGTAAGTCTGCAAGTTCAGAGGCAGTAGGGATGACCAGGGACATTCTCTTGTTAATAAGTGTGTGAAATGGACAATTTTCCTGTCCTGCTAAGCATTCAAAAAATACATTTGTGTGTCAGGGAAAATGTAGGGAGTAAAAAGTACGTTATTTTCTTTAGGAATGTAGTGAAGTAAAAGTTGCTTAAAACATAAATAGTAAAGTACAGACCCCCCCCCCCAAAAAAAAAAACTACAAAAAATAAAACGAATTAAATAGTACTTTAAAGTAGTTTTACTTAAGTACTTTACACCACTGCATTTTGGGGATACAGATTTTCGTTCTTCCGCCTACATATCGACAGCATGAACTTTACCAAAATCATGTGATCAAAGGTCATGAAGTTTTGACTACAAGTTTCTGCAGTGGCTCTTCATCCTGAAGCTGTAGCGGACATGAGTCGGTCACGATCCCGTGTCTGCCCTCAGCCTAAGAGAGCATTTCCTCTTTGTCACGTCGGTTGCGCCCGTGCGAGATTTAGGTTCATATCCTGCGTGTTACACATAATGTGGGAGGGTCTATTGTGAACCAATCTTTAGTGTTTTTGTTTGACCCACACGAACGTGACCAAAGACATGACTACAACCGGAACCAACTTTGATATTTGAGGCGCTCTCCCTGATTATACATCTACACATATATGATTTTAGTTTGTGAGTGTATGATATGGTTGTTGGATACATGTTTATTTCGACATCATATATTTTTTTAAACACTGCCATCTGAGCTTGGCTGTTGGACGACCAAAGTGTCCTTCATTCGGCGATCGCAGATGCACCTCCCCAGTGTTGAATCCTCGACTTTCGTCTTCAGTTGGTTGCTTCAGCCTTACCACTTAAAACAAGCCAATTGAGACGCACCTATCCAGGGTTGCCAGGTCAAGTTCAATTTCTACAAAATGACATAAACTCGCCCAAAACCCCGCTCAAAACCCCTGAAAACTAGCCCATTTTTTTTCTCATACCAAAAGAGTTGCCCTATCTATACAATGAACCCATGTTTCCTTAACGTTATCGAGCCAATTAAGAATATCATAGTAATGACACAAGAAACAAAATTCGGGTTAATAACCTCAAAACAATAATTATTGCAAGCTATGAGATAAAAAAGGCATTTGAATATGCGGCAAGAGAAAATATAATTCTCCCTTATTGAACTCGGCAGATAATTTTCCATCAATGGATGTCAATTCAACTCGTTTGATTGCTATGATTATGCAATAAGGCACAAGGGGGTATGGCATATGGCCAGATGCAACGCAGAGTGCCTGGATACAGCCATTAGTGGTAGATTGGCCATGTACCACAACCCCCGGCTGCCTTATTGCTATTATAAACTGGTTACCAATGTAATTAGAACAGTAAAAAGTAATGTTTTGTCATACCCGTGTTATATGGTCTGATGTACCACGGCTTTCAGCCAATCAGCATTCAGGGCTCAAACCAGGTTTATAATTGTAAATAAATCCCCTTTGTGCATGTACATAACTATAGATAACTCAGACAGAAGAGTTTGAGTGATGAAAGTTGGACAGAGGATCTCGAAATCTCTGAGCAAGAAACACTTGGATGAACATAAAAAAACTAACGTCTAGGCTATTTTCTGGCAATTGTTCTGTTATTATGTGCCAGATGTTAAGACTGCAAATCTTTATAAATGGCCCATTTGCTAGACTGACTTGTCATTTCAATAAACAGTCTATAGACTAAAATCTTGGTTTATGCCAAAATGTTGCCAAAGTTTGCTTAGAGAAAGACAAAGTGATAGGCCTACGTCTCATTTAGGCCTACATCTAATTTAATATAGTCTACAGTAGCCTAGACAAGATTTAGGCAAGATGTAAACTGAACAATTTAGCAGCTTGCTTAGTTAATTTATTCAGATTAATTAATTCACCATGAATAGCGAGGTGATTTTGCAATAAAAAGGTGCTTGTGTTTCCCAAATAGCCTGCTGGAATAGGCTACTGAGGATGTGGTCATAATTTAAATCACTGAATTAAATCACTGACTCCAGTGATATCATCATTTCAACCTATTTATCGTATCAAATGGTAGCCTACAAATGGCATATACATGCATAGCCTACTTGATGGCCAACGAAAGCAAATGTATAATTCTCCACATTTAGCCTAATGTCAGGTTCATTGAGGACTTTCCCCATAAAAAGAACCACGCGAGGGAGTTCCATAACTTCTATTTCAAATGTCCACTAGGGGCTGCCAAGAACTGAGCATGCACTTAGGTTGATACCGTTTTCTTTAAGCAGTCAACATTAGAATGCAGTTAAAACCACCTCCGAACGGATTTATGTAAATGCGCCCAAAGTCATCTTCCAGTGCTTTGTCTGCATTATTTCTTGATGTGCATCAGTTCTAGCGTATGCATGTTTTATGGAAAAAGGTTTGGAAATAGGTGTCTCCATAATGACAATCTAAATAGCCTGACCAATGTTGCCAACTCCTCAGTAAGGAAAGTAGCTATTGGCTGTCCTAAAAGTCGCTAAATTACATCATCGCCTAATTTGCATCATGTGCATGTAATTGTGATGGACGCTGTAGGAGAGAGGAATAATGTCGTGGGAGAGACAAAAAGTGAGTAAAAAACACCCTAAATATGTTTAGAACTACAAATGAACATTCTTCTGTCGATTCTTGTTTTTTTTAGGTCACAATTCCAACCCTCCTCCTTTATCCAGGCTTGGGACCAGCAAAAGTGACCCAAAAGAGACACTCTGGCGGAGTTACTAGGTTTTTTAATTTATTTTTTTAGTTTAGTTTTCTTAAATTTGGTTTGGTTTTTAACCTTATGGTCCCGCGCTGGCTTACAGTCAAATGCAATGATTTATTTTTGTGCAGTGATTTATTTTAGACAAAGAACATTTTACATTTTCATCCTTCATCCTTTCATCCTTTTCAATGTAAGCCAGGGCGGGATCAGTCAGCGGCGGCTTCCCGAAATGCACGATTCATTTGCAGTCTGGATGAGGAGGGGTGAACATCTTCTGCTCTGACTGCAGCTGGGAGGGACTGCTGCAGGAGGATTGGGCCGCCTGTGAGTGCTTTGGGACAGGGCAACACTGCCTACAACTTTAGCGAGTATTCAGACCCCTCTGGCGACACATTTAAAAAAAATCGATATATCTTGCGATTTTTTTATAGTGTTATTGGAGACTGACGTGAAAGCACATATCGTTCTTACTCTTCTCAACAAACAGCGGGTGCTACTGTGGGCCCCACCCTACCACTGGTAAAAAAAAAAAAAAAAGTTGTCACGACGTGCGCGCGTGCTGCTGTCTCGCCTTTCGCTCACGTGACTCCGCCAAACACCGTAGTGCTCCACCCCCTCACTCTGCAACAGCCTGCCTTATTGCCTGACAGTCAGCAAGCAGCAGGCCACGGTGAAATATATATATATATATTGTTATGAGAAATGCCATGGCGTAACTTAGAAATAGCCCAAAACAGTCAGGCCACCATGACACACATATATATATTATGATATATATATATATTGCTTTGAGAAATGCCATGGCTGCCACGGTGTAACTTGGAAATAGTCTAAAACCCGCATCCAGTACATTTTCTCCCCGCGACATCGTTTTAAATGTAGCCCAATTTCAGGAAAACAGCGAACATGGCAACACAGCACCAATCGGATAAATGTGGTAACTCCTCTCTTGAGGCAAACCATTTTTTGGGGGGTAGTTTTCAGGCCTTGTTCGTTGGTTTTCGGTATTCAGAAATGTAAAAACGGGCAACCCTGGGGAAATAGCACGTGATTCAGAGCCGGCGCCCTCTGCTGGTTAAAATAAGTAGGTGCCTGAACCTTACTAATGCATATTTTGAATTACAGCATTTGAACAGTAACAAAATAACACCAGATTCAATTATTTAATGTGAGAAGTAGATATATACAAAATAATTCCGTAATTTCACTATAATTTCATTTCCACCCCCTGGGTTTTGTTATGATTTTGGTGTCAGCTCTGTGGGTAGGTGGGGTCACACAACAAGCCAAGATGGCCGATTTTGAGGAGCCGCTATCAGAAGAGGAGAAGGTAACGATATTATGATTTTATTCACAAGTAACTCTATTATTCTATTCTAAAGTTACTGTGTGTCACCGGTTATTGAATGGTCAACAGTAAATGGGTACTATATTTTAGAGCTACTAGCGTTCGCACTGTTTCAGTAAAGAGACGATTCACTTGAGTGGCTAGCTAACTATGCTAACGTTAGTCTGAACCTCACTGGCAACTTTTACTGGCTAGAAATTGTAACTATTAGTTGTTATATAACTATTTAGCTATGTACAGGAATAAAGTTCCAGTGTGTTTAATGGAAACCCATGATCCTACTTTTTGGATATGGTTAGATCTGTTGGGCCAATTCAGGAAGTAGCTAACGTTAGCCATTAGGCAAAATAAAACGTTGATACCGTTTCTAGCAGTGCTAGCTAGTTATCTACCTAGATCAGAGGTTTTCTAGGTCAAACAGATACAGTTGCAGCTCAGATGCTTCTGCTAGCTATAGACGCCATAAAGAGAGGACGTGCATACACACACCCGACACTTTACTATACACCCGACACTTTACTGGTGCGAGTGCTTAACTGGAGTACAGCGCTATGGCCCTGTCCAGAAACAAACAACCCTAGGATGGCCTATTCCCTACCCCCAACCCTTCAGGACTTTACTGCACGCATCCAGTGTGTGACGACAAAACATATTTTTTTGTCCACTTTATCCTCAAATGTTGCCATATAGTGACTATATATCAGATCTACACAAGTGTCCAGTGGTTGTTTCTGTACGGGGAGGACATTGGGTATGTCCTGTGTGGAATGCAGCTCGGGTTCCGGGCATGAGGATCTGTAAAGACTGGTAGTTTCCATAGAAACTGGATAAGCAGCAATCTCTTGAGGCTGGCCATGCAACTGCATCTGTTGGGTCAAAATCAGTGGCACTGGTTTCTAATGACCAGGATTTGTGTTTAATGTGTTTATAAATGAACTTAGGCTCCCTAATGCTATTTTCCAGTGTGTTGTCCATTAGCCTAAAGTATCAGTTTACGCCACTCTCACCACCACCTCAAGTAGGCGCCTCTGTGAACATCATAGACAGGACACAGTCTGAATCGCTCTATGCATGGTTTACTGGGATTATAATTTAGTAAAGTCTTCCTAGCTCAATACTATTTTCCCCACTCAGCCTGATCTAATCTAGAACATTTCTCAATTAAATTGATGTAGGTTTAGTAGGATACTGATTCGTCCTCTCTCCACAGGTCCGCATAGCAGCAAACTTCGTTACCCATGCACCCCCTGGAGAGTTCAACGAAGTTTTCAACGGTGAGAAGGTTTTGTTTTCCACTAAAAAGAATGGAGAATAGCCTACAATCACATTGTTGTTTAAATGGTGCCATGTAGTTTGTGATTGTAAGGGTTTCTTGACTGAAGGTGAATATGTGTTTTGTGTACTTTGCTAACTGACTGACTAGTTGTTGATGTATTGTAATATAGTGGATCCGTGGCTTAAAGGGTTACTGGAAGGCAGGCAGACAGCTTCTTTAAGTGCAAGATGTTTGTTCACAGGTGAAGGATGCAAGGCCAAGGTAGAGCAGGAGTCCACATTTATAGGTGAAGGATGCAAGGCCAAGGTAGAGCAGGAGTCCACATTTACAGGTGAAGGATGCAAGGCCAAGGTAGGGCAGAAGTCCACATTTACAGGTGAAGGATGCAAGGCCAAGGTAGGGCAGGAGTCCACATTTACAGGTGAAGGATGCAAGGCCAAGGTAGGGCAGGAGTCCACATTTACAGGTGAAGGATGCAAGGCCAAGGTAGGGCAGGAGTCCACATTTACAGGTGAAGGATGCAAGGCCAAGGTAGAGCAGGAGTCCACATTTACAGGTGAAGGATGCAAGGCCAAGGTAGAGCAGGATTTCACATTTACAGGTGAAGGATGCAAGGCCAAGGTAGGGCAGGAGTCCACATTTACAGGTGAAGGATGCAAGGCCAAGGTAGGGCAGGAGTCCACATATACAGGTGAAGGATGCAAGGCCAAGGTAGGGCATGTGTCCACATTTACAGGTGAAGGATGTAAGGCCAAGGTAGGGCAGGAGTCCACATTTACAGGTGAAGGATGCAAGGCCAAGGTAGGGCAGGAGTCCACATATACAGGTGAATAGATAATAAGATGTAGGATAATGACAAAATAGATTATATTTACAAAACCCAACAAAAGTTGACTTCAACAGCTAAAAACTTACAAGCTGAGTTGTGTTTTTATTTTATTTTTATTTCACCTTTATCTAACCAGGTAGGCTAGTTGAGAAAAAGTTGTCATTTGCAACTGCGACCTGGCCAAGATAAAGCATAGCAGTGTGACACAACACAGAGTTACACATGGAGTAAACAAGCCAATAACACAATAAACAAGTCAATAACACATGGAAAAAAATAGTCTATATACATTGTGTGCAAAAGGCATGAGGAGGTAGGCGAATAGTTACAATTTTGCAGATTAACACTGGAGTGATAAATGATCAGATGGTCATGTGCAGGTAGAGATACTGGTGTGCAAAAAAGTAAATAAATAAAACAGTATGAGGATGAGGTAGGTAAAATGGGTGGGCTATTTACCGATGGACTATGTACAGCTGCTGCGATCGGTTAGCTGCTGAGATAGCAGATGTTTAATGTTGGTGAGGGAGATAAAAGTCTCCAACTTCAGCGATTTTTGCAATTCGTTCCAGTCACAGGCAGCAGAGAACTGGAAGGAAAGGCGGCCAAATGAGGTGTTGGCTTTAGGGATGATTACAGACTGACAAGTTGATGTTGATGTGTGCTTTTGCGTTCCAGATGTGCGGCTTCTCCTTAACAATGACAACCTGCTCAGGGAGGGAGCAGCTCAGTGAGTTGCACCCTATCATGATGTGATGTGAACATTTTGAAACAACCACTCATCATTACTTATCATTAGTCATCATTATTGGTGTAGGAGTCTGTAAATATCCTATGTTCTATTTCATTCTGTGTTCTCTCTCCCCAGTGCTTTTGCCCAGTACAACATGGATCAGTTCACCCCTGCCAAACTTGAGGGCTATGATGAACAGGTAAGAGTGATATAAGGCTGAGTTTATCTGGAGCCGCAGTCTGATAATCACACTATATTTACTGCTATTATCACGTTAAGTCGGTTTAGTACAGTTTACTAAACAAATTGTGTCAACAACAACAGTTAACAATCCTCTCCTCTCCCCCTCCCTCTCCAGGTTCTGATTACAGAGCATGGGGACCTGGGTCAGGGGAGGTTCCTGGACCCTCGGAACCGGGTGTCGTTCCGCTTCGACCACCTGAGGAAGGAGGTGAGCGATGTGCAGCCATACGATGGAGACGGCTCCCTGAGAGCTTGGAGAGAGGCTTGCGACACTGCACTCAGCGCATACGTTAAAGAGCACTACCCCAGCGGAGTCTGCACGGTAAACCCCCCCCCCCTAACACACACACATATTCATAACACAACCACACTCACTCAGCACATACATCAGAGTACTACCGCAGTGCCTGTATGATGCAGCACACACTTGCATCAAAGAACAGAAACAACATTGTGCTGTTGACCCTTGTGATATCGCTACTGTATGTCAATTCTTCAAGCCGCTAATCATGAAATCTGTATTCGCTGCAGGTATATGGGAAAACAGTTGATGGCCAGCAAACCATCATTGCCTGCATTGAGGGACACCAGTTTCAACCCAAAAACTTCTGGTACAGTTCCAATGGCATCATTATACGTTCAGAATGTTATGTGACTTCATCTCTTTCACACATACTTCATCTGCCTTCTCTCTCAGGAATGGGCGCTGTAGGTCAGAGTGGAAGTTCACAATCGGTCAGTCTACTGCTCATGTAGTGGGTGTGTTGAAGATACAGGTGGGCAATCGTGATATTTACTACAGAAACAAATGCTGAAGATAATAATTAAACACCCAAAGTCTAGTAATTAAACAGACTCTCTCTCTAGGTGCACTACTATGAGGATGGTAATGTGCAGTTGGTCAGCCATAAGGAAGTGGAGGAGTCTATAACGGTGACTGTGAGTGGGCATAACGCTGATTCTATTTAGTAACAGCTAATTACAACCCATTTTGCTTCAGTGTCTTCATTCTATTCCTTTAAACATGAGAAGGAAGCAAACTGTAAGTAACAACTTATGCTATTATGTTGTATAACTGGTATACTGAACAGGTTAGGTCAGTTCAGGTTGTGGTCAATTACCTGTGTGGGAAAGGAGACTCTTTTTCTAAAATAATTTGTCAACAGAATGAGAGCCAGACTGCCAAGGAGTTTGTGGATATCATTGAGAATGCTGAAAATGATTACCAGGTAATTTACCTCACCCTTTTCAATGGATGTGTGTGTGTTCTGTTCTTTATGGCTCTAAACTTCTGTTGTAAAATCTCCTCCCCTCTCTCCTGTTGCTCCTCCCCTCCCTGTAGACGGCGATCAGTGAGAACTACCAGACTATGTCTGACACCACCTTCAAGGCCCTGCGCCGCCAGCTGCCCGTCACCCGCACCAAGATCGACTGGAACAAGATCCTCAGCTACAAGATTGGCAAGGAGATGCAGAATGCATAGAAGAGCAGAGACTCACACCGCTGGGCTGGCAACACACGCTCGCACAAGGACTAACCAAAGCTTATATATATATTGTAGTCTGGGGCAAAGCAAAGAGAAAATACAACAAACCAAGCTGCAGATTGACAGTCTGTTGGGCACAGTTCTGTATTGTTTAAAGAAGCTTTGGTTTTGGAGAAAAAGGAAGTGAGGTACAGGAGGGGAGTTTGAGTCTGCTAAAGGTGTACTGAGTTTCATCTTGTCATGTTGACACTCTTGAACAGCTGCACCAAGACCCCAGGTTGAATTATTTTACAATGCATCCTTCCTTCTGTCCTTGATGTAGGAAACACTCCTTATTCTTATCTAGTCACGTAAAGATCAGTGATTACCTCAAGAAAGGAAGGATGCATGTTGAAATAATTTAAACATGGCAATTAAGCACACCAAGCAGGGGACGTTTTCCAATAGATGTTCATATCAGCACCATTTCTCCCCTTAACAGGACTGGTCGTCGATATAGTCCGTTTTGAGGGTACTGTTTACTTTTTTTCCTGCTGTACTCTTCCACTTCCTGTTGTATGTGTCCTCTGCTTGAGCCAAAGAAGGATAACCATGGCTGAAAGACTGTATCATAATCTCCTCTGTTTCTGAATCAATTCTCTTCTGTCTTACCTTGGCAACAACAACACTTGCTGTGTCCTTTCTCTTTTGTTGAAGGAAAGCCATACCAATAAATGTCTTTCCTGGGCTAAAGAACCCCTTTCTCCCATGTATACACGCAGATCTATATTTAGCTATGAAGGTTTTTATTTTATTTCATCTTAGGCTCAGCCCATCTGTAATATTCACACCTGTGTTTAGGTACCTTAAACTATACACAGCCATTTCAGTACTTAGTTTAAACCAGGGGCTTTGTTCAGGAGGGTCCAATGTTACAAAATGTTAAATTAGAAATGAATTGTGTAGGGCAGACGCACTTCTCTGTCATGCCGAATAAATACTTGGGTGCTCTCTACTGTAAATATCTGTCTGCGAACCATGCTTCCCACAGAACACACCCCTGTTCAGCCACAACATGCACCTACTCAATATTACCATAGGCTGACTCGAGATCAGTTATTCTGTGCTGTGTTAAAACTTCACACTGACTAGCGCTGTACTCTGATGCGACGTTCAGGACTGTACTGCCCCATTCTGTTGTACAAATAAAAGAATTGATCATCTTGGCCTGGTTGTTTTCCTCAGGCATTGTATTGCTGGATTCATCACTTTGACATCAGTCCAGCAGCAGTGGGAGCTGTCATAGACTGGTCTACCTCAATCTGACTTTCTGCGATTCCTTGCATCTTGTCTCCTTGCCTCCTTTCCAGGTGCATTGGAGGTTCCCCCTTTTTTCCAATGTGCTTTGAGAAGGAAGCGAGGAGAGGAATCAATGTAAGATGAATAGAGAAAGAGACAGTCTTGACTTATTGACAGGAAACAGGTGGTTTTGGGGCACAATGGTAGAAGAAATCAGGCTATTAGACTGAAGAAATTTATGCTTGGTTGGGATGTTTATTTTGCAATTGAAAAATCATATGCATAGTTCAGTTGTGAAACAATACATAAGGAAAATGCTTGCGTACATTTAGAATAATTAGAAGACAGAAATGTTGAGAAACAGTTTGGGTTAGGTAACTTCCAGAAGACAGAAATGTTGAGAAATAGTTTGGGTTAGGTAACTTCCAGAAGACAGAAATGTTGAGAAACAGTTTGGGTTAGGTAACTTCCAGAAGACAGAAATGTTGAGAAATAGTTTGGGTTAGGTAACTTCCAGAAGACAGAAATGTTGAGAAACAGTTTGGGTTAGGTAACTTCCAGAAGACAGAAATGTTGAGAAATAGTTTGGGTTAGGTAACTTCCAGAAGACAAATGTTGAGAAACAGTTTGGGTTAGGTAACTTCCAGAAGACAGAAATGTTGAGAAACAGTTTGGGTTAGGTAACTTCCAGAAGACAGAAATGTTGAGAAACAGTTTGGGTTAGGTAACTTCCAGAAGACAGAAATGTTGAGAAACAGTTTGGGTTAGGTAACTTCCAGAAGACAAATGTTGAGGAACAGTTTGGGTTAGGTAACTTCCAGAAGACAAATGTTGAGAAACAGTTTGGTAACTTCCAGAAGACAGAAATGTTGAGAAACAGTTTGGGTTAGGTAACTTCCAGAAGACAGAAATGTTGAGAAACAGTTTGGGTTAGGTAACTTCCAGAAGGCAGAAATGTTGAGAAACAGTTTGGGTTAGGTAACTTCCAGAAGACAGAAATGTTGAGAAACAGTTTGGGTTAGGTAACTTCCAGAAGACAAATGTTGAGAAACAGTTTGGGTTAGGTAACTTCCAGAAGACAAATGTTGAGAAACAGTTTGGTAACTTCCAGAAGACAGAAATGTTGAGAAACAGTTTGGGTTAGGTAACTTCCAGAAGACAGAAATGTTGAGAAACAGTTTGGTAACTTCCAGAAGACATAAATGTTGAGAAACAGTTTGGTAACTTCCAGAAGACAGAAATGTTGAGAAACTGTTTGGTAACTTCCAGAAGACAGAAATGTTGAGAAACAGTTTGGTAACTTCCAGAAGACAGAAATGTTGAGAAACTGTTTGGTAACTTCCAGAAGACAGAAATGTTGAGAAACAGTTTGGTAACTTCCAGAAGACAGAAATGTTGAGAAACAGTTTGGTAACTTCCAGAAGACAGAAATGTTGAGAAACAGTTTGGTAACTTCCAGAAGACAGCAGGAGATTATTTTGAACAAATAAAAGTGTTCTTATCATTGTCCCCTGTTTGTTTTGTTAATATCATCTTATAAAACCTTAAATACCACAAATATAAGACCTATGAGACCAACAACAGTGACAAAATGTTGTTAGGTTCAGGTTATGAAACACAGTACAGTCATGTTATTAATTACTTCCCACGTGTTCCCATTTTGACAAAGGTGTAAAAATAGACGAATGGTTAGGTCTACTCAGTTACAAAAAGAATGATACAGAGGTACAGATCTGACCCCTAGCTAGTCCCCTTTATAAATAAAACGTGTGAGTTCGGCAAAAGATCTGGGAGGATTTCAAAGGTATAAAACCAGTCTGTCACTATCTGCTTTAAACATAAGGATAGATGGTTCAAACTCAATTCCAGGTAGAAAATATTAGCCTACAAGAAAGACGCTTGTTCTGAATTTGGTCCCTTTTGGAAAAAACAAGAAATTGTCCCGGAATAAAAAAAGTTGTACATATTTAAGTGTCACCTTATTTTTCTATCCCAGTGTAAGGTCTGTCTCAGGAAAGGCCCAGTGTAAGGTATGTCTTAGAGAAGGCCCAGTGTAAGGTATGTCTTAGGGAAGGCCCAGTGTAAGGTCTGTCTTCGGGAAGGCTCAGTGTAAGGTATGTCTTAGAGAAGGCCCAGTGTAAGGTCTGTCTTAGAGAAGGCCCAGTGTAATGTCTGTCTTAGGGAAGCTTTTCCCTTGTTAAAAATCCAGTGTATTCACTATTCTAGTGTATGTAGTAGACAACACGTAGATATGACCGGACATAATGTGGCGTAATGCAGAGAGCTGCAGAGACCAAACATAATGGGGTGCAATGCAGAGAGCTGCAGAGACCAAACATAATGTGGTGTAATGCAGAGAGCTGCAGAGACCAAACATAATGGGGTGCAATGCAGAGAGCTGAAGAGACCAAACATAATAGGGTGCAATGCAGAGAGCTGCAGAGACCAAACATAATGGGGTGCAATGCAGAGAGCTGAAGAGACCAAACATAATAGGGTGTAATGCAGAGAGCTGCAGAGACCAAACATAATGGGGTGCAATGCAGAGAGCTGCAGAGACCAAACATAATGGGGTGCAATGCAGAGAGCTGCAGAGACCAAACATAATGGGGTGCAATGCAGAGAGCTGCAGAGACCAAACATAATGGGGTGCAATGCAGAGAGCTGCAGAGACCAAACATAATGGGGTGCAATGCAGAGAGCTGCAGAGACCAAACATAATGGGGTGCAATGCAGAGAGCTGCAGAGACCAAACATAATGGGGTGCAATGCAGAGAGCTGCAGAGACCAAACATAATGGGGTGCAATGCAGAGAGCTGCAGAGACCAAACATAATGGGGTGCAATGCAGAGAGCTTCAAATTAAGCTTTTGAATGATTTGTATTATTTACAATATTGTGCTTTATTATAAACTGGATGGTGCGAGCCCTGAATGCTGATTGGCTGACACCCGTGGTATATCAGACTGTATACCACGGATATGACAAAGCATTTATTTGTACTGCTCTAATTACGTTGGTAACCACTTTATAATAGCAATAAGGCAGATTAGGGGTTTGTGATATATGGCCAATATACCACAGCTAAGGGCTGTGTCCAGGTACTCCGCATTGCGTTGGCCATATATATATCACACCCCCTTGGGCCTTATTGCTTTAGTAAACTATGTTCAGAATGTAATCTGGTACAAACTACAGTGAAAGACATGATAACTTTCAGTGCAGGTACTGCTAGATATGGTGATAAGCTACAGATCAGACCAGGCAGGGGAAAGTCAGATGGGAGCATACATCTGTAAAAGTAGTGTCATGATACACCTACAGTTGAAGTCGGAAGATTACATAAACTTAGGTTGAAGTCATTGGTTTTTCAACCACTCCACAAATTTCCTGTTAACAAACTATAGTTTTGGCAAGTCAGTTAGGACATCTACTTTGTGCATAACAAAGTAATTGACCTTAGTTATCTATGTTCTCTGTATTATTTTGGTCAGGTCAGGGTGTGACGAGGGTGGGTATATACAGTGCCTTGCGAAAGTATTCGGCCCCCTTGAACTTTGCGACCTTTTGCCACATTTCAGGCTTCAAACATAAAGATATAAAACTGTATTTTTTTGTGAAGAATCAACAACAAGTGGGACACAATCATGAAGTGGAACGACATTTATTGGATATTTCAAACTTTTTTAACAAATCAAAAACTGAAAAATTGGCCGTGCAAAATTATTCAGCCCCCTTAAGTTAATACTTTGTAGCGCCACCTTTTGCTGCGATTACAGCTGTAAGTCGCTTGGGGTATGTCTCTATCAGTTTTGCACATCGAGAGACTGAACGTTTTTCCCATTCCTCCTTGCAAAACAGCTCGAGCTCAGTGAGGTTGGATGGAGAGCATTTGTGAACAGCAGTTTTCAGTTCTTTCCACAGATTCTCGATTGGATTCAGGTCTGGACTTTGACTTGGCCATTCTAACACCTGGATATGTTTATTTTTGAACCATTCCATTGTAGATTTTGCTTTATGTTTTGGATCATTGTCTTGTTGGAAGACAAATCTCCGTCCCAGTCTCAGGTCTTTTGCAGACTCCATCAGGTTTTCTTCCAGAATGGTCCTGTATTTGGCTCCATCCATCTTCCCATCAATTTTAACCATCTTCCCTGTCCCTGCTGAAGAAAAGCAGGCCCAAACCATGATGCTGCCACCACCATGTTTGACAGTGGGGATGGTGTGTTCAGCTGTGTTGCTTTTACGCCAAACATAACGTTTTGTATTGTTGCCAAAAAGTTCAATTTTGGTTTCATCTGACCAGAGCACCTTCTTCCACATGTTTGGTGTGTCTCCCAGGTGGCTTGTGGCAAACTTTAAACAACACTTTGTATGGATATCTTTAAGAAATGGCTTTCTTCTTGCCACTCTTCCATAAAGGCCAGATTTGTGCAATATACGACTGATTGTTGTCCTATGGACAGAGTCTCCCACCTCAGCTGTAGATCTCTGCAGTTCATCCAGAGTGATCATGGGCCTCTTGGCTGCATCTCTGATCAGTCTTCTCCTTGTATGAGCTGAAAGTTTAGAGAGACGGCCAGGTCTTGGTAGATTTGCAGTGGTCTGATACTCCTTCCATTTCAATATTATCGCTTGCACAGTGCTCCTTGGGATGTTGAAAGCTTGGGAAATCTTTTTGTATCCAAATCCGGCTTTAAACTTCTTCACAACAGTATCTCGGACCTGCCTGGTGTGTTCCTTGTTCTTCATGATGCTCTCTGCGCTTTTAACGGACCTCTGAGACTATCACAGTGCAGGTGCATTTATACGGAGACTTGATTACACACAGGTGGATTGTATTTATCATCATTAGTCATTTAGGTCAACATTGGATCATTCAGAGATCCTCACTGAACTTCTGGAGAGAGTTTGCTGCCTGAAAGTAAAGGGGCTGAATAATTTTGCACGCCCAATGTTTCAGTTTTTGATTTGTTAAAAAAGTTTGAAATATCCAATAAATGTCGTTCCACTTCATGATTGTGTCCCACTTGTTGTTGATTCTTCACAAAAAAATACAGTTTTATATCTATATGTTTCAAGTCTAGGTGTTTATATGTCTAAAGTTGCCTGGATTGGTTCTCAATCAGAGGCAGCTGTTTATCATTGTCTCTGATTGTTGACCATATTTAGGTAGCCATAGTCATTGGGTATTTTGTGGGTTATTGTCTGTGTAGTTGCCTGTGTCTGCACTCGGTGTTCATAGCGGTAGGTTTGGTTAAGTGGTCTTTCTTCATTAAAAGAACAATGTATTCTAATCACGCTGTGCTTTGGTCTCCTCTTTACGACGAACGTGACAGTAATTTTTCCAACAATTGTTTACCGACATTATTTTACTTATAATTCACTGTATCACAATTCCAGTGGGTCAGTAGTTTACATACACTAAGTTGACTGTGTCTTTAAAGAGCTTGGAAGATTCCAGAAATTGATGTCATGGCTTTAGAAGCTTCTGATAGGCTAATTGACATCATTTTGGTCAATTGTAGGTGTACCTGTGGATGTATTTCATGGTCTACCTTAAAACTCAGTGCCTCTTTGCTTGACATCATGGGGAAATCAGCCAAGACCTCAGAAAAAAATTGTAGACCTCCAGAAGTCTGGTTCATCCTTGGGAGCAATTTCCAAACGCCTGAAGGTACCACGTTCATCTGTACAAACAATAGTGCGCAAGTATAAACACCATGGGACCATGCAGCCGTCATACAGCTCAGGAAGTAGACGCGTTCTGTCTCCTAGAGATGAACGTACTTTGGTGTGAAAAAGTGCAAATCAATCCCAGAACAACAGCAAAGGACCTTGTGAAGATGCTGGAGGAAACGGGTACAAAAGTATCTATATCCACAGTAAAATGAGTCCTATATCGAAATAACCTGAAAGGCCACTCAGCAAGGAAGAAGCTACTGCTCCAAAACCATCATAAAAAGGCCAGACTACGGTGGATATATTGTGGATATATTGAAGCAACATCTCAAGACATCCGTCAGGAAGTTAAAGCTTGGTCGCAAATGGGTCTTCCAAATGGACAATGACCCCAAGCATACTTCCAAAGTTGTGGCAAAATGGCTTAAGGACAACAAAATCAAGGTATTGGAGTGGCCATCACAAAGCCCTGACCTCAATCCTGTAGAAGATTTGTGGGCAGAACTGAAAAGCGTGTGTGAGCAAAGAGGCCTACAAACCTGACTCAGTTACACCAGCTCTGTCAGGAGGAATGGGCCAAAATTCACCCAACTTATTGTCGAAGCTTGTGGAAGGCTACACGAAACATTTGACCCAAGTTAAACAATTTAAAGGCAAGGCTACCAAATACTAATTGAGTGTATGTAAACTTCTGACCCACTAGGAATGTGATGAAATAAATAAAAGCTGAAATAAATAATTATCTCTACTATTATTCTGACATTTCACGTTCTTAAAATAAAGTGGTGATCCTGACTGACCTAAGACAGGGAATTTTTACTAGGATTAAACGTCAGGAATTGTGAAAAACTGAGTTTAAATGTATTTGGCTAAGGTGTATGTAAACCTCTTCAACTGTACATGTGCAATCAACAGATTACATTTGAATCCTCTTGCCACGGAAAGACTCCCCTCTCCATGCAGCCTTTGTATTGGACGAGACTGCAGAGTGGACTTGGGCGGAGAGATTCATTAATTAATGTCCTAGAATAACTAAATGCATAATTAATAAGATCACTTTTAAACATGGCTATGGAATACAATAAACTAGGTATAAAGATATATTACAAATCAAGATAATAAAAAAACTATCCATAAATTCCAAATAAAATAAATCTTATGAATCCAATAAAACCCAGTATATTATAGATTTAATGTAATTTAATGTGAACTAGACAGTGTTTCAGACCGTTTGCTAGGTAGTGTTTGAGCTTTCATTTGCTACTAAGCAGCTAATTTATGTGGTCAAAATAGGGCCTACAGAGTTGGTATAAGAAGTGGCATTTTCTGCCTGCTGCAGGACATCCAGGAGATTAAGGCCAGGATCCAATCCAGACCGCGGTGGACCCACATTAAACCGCTTGACATTTAAAGGTAATCAAAGATGGTGGATAATGAAAATGTCTTAAAAAGGCCGTTTACCATTTGACATTTAAAAAAAAAGTTCCTGTCTTGTGTGAGCATGCTTTCCCACATAAGCTCACGCGGGAAAGCATGCTCAAAGATGGTCACGTGAGAGAGGAAACGCCCACTTACACAGACAGAAACCGTGACAATTTGTTTTCAATGCAAAACTAACCAACTAACCAACAGCTGGCTCTGGTCTACTTATCCCCTCGCTCGCTCCACCCGCCCAACCAGAAAACATGATCCTGTGAGATGTCTTGCTTTCTTTACCGTCTCTGAGGTCATTTCTGATTGAGCCGACATCAGCAGCGTTTACCTTGAATGCGATCTATTAAAAGCTGCATTGTTGACTAGAGCACTCGGATTGAATCTCAGGCCTAAAAGTGAGTGAACAAGTGCAAATGGAAGAGAGAAACTAGCGTATCTGGAATGAGGGAGGCCATACGCTGCTAGCTGCTGGAGGAGAGCACTGGCTCCTCCAGCAGGAATAAGACAAAGCTATTCACAGATACTGATCCTAGGTCCGTTTTGTGTTTTCTCCCTAATGGTTAAAGATGGGAAGGATTTGGGAAGGCTATGCTGATCCTAGATCACTTTCTAGCTGCCGTGGCCCTTAGCTGTTAGCTACCGGAGGAGAGTACCAGGTCTGGCTCCTTAGCCCCCTCCTGTCCACTGCTGCTTAGCCCACAGCCCCCCGTCAGCTCTGGGAAGAGGCTGGCCCCGGCTTGGGGGTCGGGGGAGCCTGGAGAGGGGCTCATACCCGGTTTCTTAGGAACGGGGGGCGGGTAGCTCCTCTCGGACCGAGGGGTGAGGGGTGAGCGTATACCTGGGGACAGGGGTCCTCCAGGTGAGGTCTTCCCCCCAGGAGGGGAGGCTGCCAGGCTCCGATAGTCAGTCCCAAACGGAGAGCTGTTCAGTGGGGGGAGCTTGGCCCCTGCCTGCTGGCTGGTGAAACGGGACAGGACCTGGGTGACGGTGTTTCGGGCTAGCTGCTTGGCCGTGCTGTTCTCTGAGGGTGGAGGGATGGGGGTGGTGGTAGGGGACAGGTCCCGGGGAGAGAGGGGAGCCGTGCTACCCTGCTGGAGCTGCTCCTGCTCAGCCTGCACCTGGAACTTATGCCTGGCGGCGTGGAAGCGCTGGTTGACTCCAGCCTGGTAGGAGGATGTGTGGAAGCCACCGGGGCTGACCAGACGCTTAGCCAGCGTGGGGGAGGAGATGGGGGAGGAGGAGAGGGAGGAAGAGGCCGTGCTGGAGGGGGAGAGGTTGGGGTGAGGGTGGCAGTGGGGGTGAGGAGGGTGAGGGTGGAGAGGGGAGGGAAGACTTGCTCCGGACTCGCTCTCTACCCCACCGTTCTCCACAGCCCCGCCCTCCTGAGGGGGGTCAGTGTCCCGTGGAGGGTTAGGATGATGCCCGTTGACCTTTGAGACAGGGATCACTTTAGGGTCGACGCTTGCCTTCCCATCAGGCTCTGTCTGGCTCGAGGTGGACGCCGCCGCTGACACCGCTGCTAATGCCGCCGCTGACGCTATCTTTGAAGGAGACTGTTTCACCTCCTTCACCGCAGTCTCCTGCACCTTCCTAACCATTCCTTCCTCTCCTGCTGCCTCCAACCTCCTCCTCAGCTCCTCCACTTCTCTCTCCAGCCCCTTGCTCCTCTCCTCTTCTCGTCTGATCCTGGCTCTTAACTGTTCCCTCTCTGTGTCAAACTCAGCCAGCTGGCTCTCTGCTCTGGCCTCAAGCTGCGTTGCTCTGCCCTTCTCCGCTTCCAGGGCCCCCATCAGGCTCTCTGAAGTACAGCTCTCCTCCTGGAGTTGCAGGCGGAGCTGGCTGACTCTCTGAGCCTCCTCCAGGGCCTGGCTGGTGGTTTTCTGGAGCTCCAGGGTTAGGTCAGAGGACAACTGCTGCTGCTGGGACAGAGTTTCCTCTGCCAGGCCTACTGCCCTCTCCTGCTCCCTCTGCAGCCTACGCACTGCTGCACGCTCCACCTCCAACTAGAAACACACAGAGAGATAGAGGTTGATATTTCAACTTTCAACTTCCCTTAGCACATTTTGTTGAATTCCCAGATAGGAAAGGAATTGCTGCATGCATACCTGTGGGTGCATTTCCTATTCGCACGGACTTTGATAACTTCTTTATTTGTGTACAAATGTGCTTGCTACGACTGTGATATGTTGTTGTCTCACCTAGATACAGCTATAGCACTGTACGTCGCTCTGGGTAACAGTGTCTACTAAATGAGTGTTTTCCAACCCTGGTTCTCCAGTATCCCCAACAGTACACAGTTTCATTGTACCCCCGGACAAACACACTTTACTCAACTCATTGAGAGCTTGATGATTAGTTGACAAGTTGAACCAGGTGTGCTTGTCCAGGGTTATAATAGAAATGTGTCCTGTTGTGGGTACTGGAGGACCACGGTTGGAACACACTGTGCTAAATGACTAAAATGTAAGGTACACGAGTTAAATATTTGAGCAGTTTTCTCGTCTGACCACATGGAGGTGTCAGAGTCTAGGAGAGTGGAGATATACCTCCACCCCGAATACTGCAGGTTGAGATACACACACAGTACAGTCGTGCCCAAAAGTTTTGAGAATTACATAAATATTAATTTCCACAAAGTTTGCTGCTTCAGTGTCTTTAGATATTTTTGCCAGATGTTACTATGGAATACTGAAGTATAATTACAAGCATTTGTCAAAGGCTTTTATTGAAAATTACATGAAGTTGATGCAAAGAGTCAATATTTGCAGTGTTGACCCTTCTTTTTCAAGACCTCTGCAATCCGCCCTGGCATGCTGTCAATTAACTTCTGGGCCACATCCTGACTGATGGCAGCCCATTCTTGCATAATCAATGCTTAGAGTTTGTCAGAATTTGTGGGTTTTTGTTTGTCCACCTGCCTCTTGAGGATTGACCACAAGTTCTCAATGGGATTAAGGTCTGGGGAGTTTCCTGGCCATGGACCCAAAATATCGATGTTTTGTTCCCCGAGCCACTTAGTTATCACTTTTCCTTATGGCAAGGTGCTCCATCATGCTGGAAAAGGCATTGTTCATCACCAAACTGTTCCTGGATGGTTGGGAGAAGTTTCTCTCAGAGGATGTGTTGGTACCATTCTATATTCATGGCTGTGTTCTTAGGCTCACCTTGTCTTCTCTGGACAAGCTTTTTTCCGGATGCCCCAAACAATCGGAAAGGGGATTCATCAGAGAAAATGACTTTACCCCAGTCCAATCCCTGTACCTTTTGCAGAATATCAGTCTGTCCCTGATGTTTTTCCTGGAGAGAAGTGACTTCTTTGCTGCCCTTCTTGACACCAGGCCATCCTCCAAAAGTCTTTGCCTCACTCTGCGTGTATATGCACTCACACCTGCCTGCTGCCATTCCTGAGCAAGCTCTGTACTGGTGGTGCCCAGATCCTGCAGCTGAATCAACTTTAGGAGACGGTCCTGGTGCTTGCTGGACTTTCTTGGGCGCCCTGAAACCTTCTTCACAACAATTGAACCGCTCTCCTTGAAGTTCTTGATGATCCGATAAATGGTTGATTTAGGTGCAATCTTACTAGCAGCAATATCCTTGCCTGTGAAGCCCTTTTTGTGCTAAGCAATGATGACGGCACGTGTTTCCTTGCAGGTAACCATGGTTGACAGAGGAAGAACAATGATTCCAAACACCACCCTCCTTTTGAAGCTCACAGTCTGTTATTTGAACTCAATCAGCATGACAGAGTGATCTCCAGCCTTGTCCTCGCCAACACTCACACCTGTGTTAACGAGAGGATCACTGACATGATGTCAGCTGGTCCTTTTGTGGCAGGGCTGAAATGCAGTGAAAATGTTTTGGGGGGGATTCAGGTCATTTGCATGGCAAAGAGGGACTTTGCAATGAATTGCAATTGATCTGATCACTCTTCATAACATTCTGGAGTATATGCAAATTGCCATCATACAAACTGAGGCAGCAGACTTTGTGAAAATTAATATTTGTGTCATTCTCAAAACTTTTGGCCACGACTGTACTCCTGCATCATTATATTTAACATTAAATATTTCACTTCATATTTCTGTATTTTTCCACTGAAAAAGGGGTAAGGGTAAGCTTTAAAAGAAAATGCAAAATGGATCATCCCAAAACAACTGTTCTGAAAGTGCCATGTGCTGTTCACGGGATGTTCATATCAGAATCAATCATTAGAGTGTAATATGTAAAAGTTCATGAAAAAACATGTTGGGAACATTGCTGGATTCTACAGAAACAGAGGCAGGAAAACACACACACACACACACACACACACACACACACACACACACACACACACACACACACACACACACACACACACACACACACACACACACACACACACACACACACACACACACACACACACACACACACACACACACACACACACACAGCCTTACATAAATAGAGGCTTCCTGAGGGGTCCCTCTGTGTGTGTGTGTGTGTGTGTGTGCTGACCTTGATTGGTCAGGGACAGTCATTATCTCAGGCTTTCCTGGGCCCCAGGCTGCCGGTCAGCTGAACAATAGCCTCTTCCTCCTTGTTTCCTATGGAGCCGCCCAGCCTGTGTGTGTGTGTGTGTGTTGTGTGTGTGTGTGTGTCGGCCTAGACCCCTCAACCCCACTGAGATACACAATAGAGCCCCAGTCAGAGAGAACTGATGCTACTCACAGGGACTTAAATCAGCTAGTAGTGTGGGGGCCATGGGGAACACAGAGAAGGGAGAGGAGGAAGAGAGGTGGGAGGAGAGTGTGTTCACAGATGTTTAACAGTCCCTCTTCTTACTCTGATTTTGTCTTAAGACACACACACACACACACACACACACACACACACACACACACACACACACACACACACACACACACACACACACACACACACACACACACACACACACACACACACCTGCTGCAGTAGTTTCTCCCTCTCCTTCTCCAGCATTACGGTGACATCCTCATCCTGCGCCGACTCTAGTGCGTGTCGGTGCTTCTCCTCCTCCAGATCTGCAATCACCTGCCAGTCAAACAGAGGAGGACCAATCAGATCACAGATCACAAAAATTTATGCTACGTCACTTTGTTTTGAGACGACTTCGCCTTGGTCTTTGAACGGGGTACCTGGCCCACACCGGTGAGGCAGCCTGGTTCCAAAACCAATGCAATTAACTCTCACCCAGTGTAAAACACCCTTAATATCAACTCTCACCCAGTGAACGGGGTACCTGGCCCACACCCGTGAGGTAGCCTGGTTCCAAAACTAATGCAATCAACTCTCACCCAGTGTAAAACACCCTTAATATCAACTCTCACCCAGTGAACGGAGTACCTGGCCCACAACCGTGAGGCAGCCTGGTTCCAAAACCAATGCAATTAACTCTCACCCAGTGTAAAACACCGTTAATATCAACTCTCACCCAGTGAACGGGGTACCTGGCCCACACCCGTGAGGTAGCCTGGTTCCAAAACTAATGCAATCAACTCTCACCCAGTGTAAAACACCCTTAATATCAACTCTCACCCAGTGTAAAACACCATTAATATCAACTCTCACCCAGTGTAAAACACCATTAATATCAACTCTCACCCAGTGTAAAACACCATTAATATCAACTCTCACCCAGTGTAAAACACTATTAATATCAACTCTCACCCAGTGTAAAACACCATTAATATCAACTCTCACCCAGTGTAAAACACCATTAATATCAACTCTCACCCAGTGTAAAACACCATTAATATCAACTCTCACCCAGTGTAAAACACCATTAATATCAACTCTCACCCAGTGTAAAACACCATTAATATCAACTCTCACCCAGTGTAAAACACCATTAATATCAACTCTCACCCAGTGTAAAACACTATTAATATCAACTCTCACCCAGTGTAAAACACTATTAATATCAACTCTCACCCAGTGTAAAACACTATTAATATCAACTCTCACCCAGTGTAAAACACCCTTAATATCAACTCTCACCCAGTGTAAAACACCATTAATATCAACTCTCACCCAGTGTAAAACACCCTTAATATCAACTCTCACCCAGTGTAAAACACCATTAATATCAACTCTCACCCAGTGTAAAACACCATTAATCAAACCTCAATACTTTCAAAGGCTTTGCCATCAATGTAAACACTTTCTTTCTTTCTTTCTCTTCTCTCTCTTGCTCTCTCTCAATTCAATTCAAATGGTCTCTCTCTCTCACCCCCCTCTGGGCACCACTAGAGAGGCTGTATCTGAGGTGTGGCTACAGTATGCCTGTCCTGGTCCGGTGTGTTGGAAACCTGGAAAAGAACAGGCCCATTGTGTCAGCCTGAGTGCCAGCTCCGGCACCCAACCACAGCTGGGAACAAAGACTGGGGCTGGGCCGCATTATACACACACACACACACACACACACACACACACACACACACACACACACACACACACACACACACACACACACACACACACACACACACACACACACACACACACACTCACACACTCACACTCACACACTCACACTCACACACTCTCTCTCTCTCTCTCTGGTCTGGGTGGAAGGGGTGTGTGTAAGGACGCCCTTACCCTCCTGTGTCTGCTCTCTGCGGCTGCCAGCTGTCCCATCATCCTCTCCTGCATCCTTTTGCAGTGGGCCATGACCAGCTTCAGCACAGCCAGAGGGTTGGGCCCCACCACGCTGCCCTGGGGGTCTGAAGGGGACCAGTCATCCATGGTATGGCTATCCCGCTGCAGGGCCAGAAAGGGGTCACTGAGGTCATACTGGCCATAGCGCTCCTGGACGAACGAGTCCCTGTGCTGGGCCTGGAACACACACACACACACACACACACACACACACACACACACACACACACACACACACACACACACACACACACACACACACACACACACTCATGATGAGACAGTCAGTATAGAGCAGCATATCAATTCACGGTGGACTGGACTGTATGCATGCAGTCTGGTTAGCATTGAGGTAGACCTTTCTTTACTCTGAGCAGACAGCCAGGCCCAGTGCTCTATTCCCAGCAGAGCCAGGTGGCCCAGGGCTGTGCTAGAGTTAGTGGAGGCTTTAGGCTTTAGGGACGGCAGGTAGCCAAGTGGTTAGAGTGTTGGGCCAGTAACCAAAAGGTTGCTCGATCAAATCCCCGAGCTGACAAGGTAAAAATCAGTTGTTCTCCCCCTGAACACGGCAGTTAACCCACTGTTCCTAGGCTGTCATTGTAAATATGAATTTGTTCTTAACTGACTTGCCTAGTTAAATAAATAGTAGATTGAGCAGGGTCTAGCCTAGAAGGCTATGGGGCCTTCTAATGTTTCTAGCTCTGGGCTAAAGAGGACAGAAAGTTAAAGTGTGAAAAACTGACTCAGCTACATTATGAAGTACTCCACCCCTTTGTGTGTGTCATTTGTGCATGTCTGAACAGGAAACACAGTGTGGAAAGGAGATAGCATGGTCCCCACCATTACTACTGCCAAGAATAACACACACGGCACCACTGTGATTTCACACACACACACACACACACACACACACACACACACACACACACACACACACACACACACACACACACACGTACGTTAAACAACTCGGACACACTGCTACATACACCACTCACTTAATACTGGATATACACAGACACATATTGTAACAGGCCTGTCCCACAACACAACAATACCTCAACCATTGTTCTTTGAGTGTGGGCATTAACAGATGGCCCGCCCTCCCACCCCAACACAAAAGGGGTGAGGCCGTCCATACACCCCCGCAAGGGGCAGATGTTAACCCCTCCCAGGGGAAAGACGGGGTGAGTGACAGGGCGAGAGAGTACTGTTACACACACACACACACACACACACACACACACACACACACACACACACACACACACACACACACACACACACACACACACACACACACACACACACACACACACACACACACACACACACACACACACACACACACAGTGCTGAACCAGCTGAAGCCTGTGAATGTGTGTTTGCTGCAAGACTTCTCAATCCCAAACACACAACAGTAAAGATTTGTGATGGGGGGAAAATGTATACAGTTACATCACAATATTATTTTAGTACGATATTAAATCGATATTTGACTCCAAGTATCCATTAGAAAAAATGAAAAGTGCTAGTCGGTTGCGCCAAAACAACTGTATCTTTTCCTTATAGATTGTTCTCCATCTTTAAAAGAATAGTGAGCCAATATGTTTTCAGCATTTTTATTTCTCATGCTCTCTCGTCTCCCTGCAGAAGACATACGGTGAGCAATACGTTTGTAACATCAGATTACAATATCTAATTGCAGTACATATAGGATCGTGAGAATTGGGAAAATTGCAATTCATATTGTATAGGCACCTAAGTATCGTGATAATATCGTATTGTGAGGTCCCAGCCCTAGTAAAAATGGGACCATGTGATTGACTATTCCACTTGAAATGTTCTCTTTGAGTTAGGGTTGCAAAATTGCAGTAACTTTTCCAAAATTCCCAGATTTCCCAGAAATCCTGGTTGAAGGATTCCGGATTTCCTGCTTATTCCCTCTGGTTTCCAGGAATCTACCAACCAGGATTTCTGGAAAACCTGGGAATTTTGGGAACGTTACGAGCTGATCCTAGACCTGTGCTTAGTCTACAGCCTTCTGCCCTGCGGACCGGAGATAGCGATATCAGACAGAGAGAGAGATGGAAGTGTCAGAGATGTAACAACACACACTGAGAATTACACATGCCACCAGGGCCACTCTAGCTACCATTCCACTTCTCAACACACACTGAGAATTACACATGCCGCCAGGGCCACTCTAGCTACCATTCCACTTCTCAACACACACTGAGAATTACACATGCCACCAGGGCCACTCTAGCTACCATTTCACTTCTCAACACACACTGAGAATTACACATGCCGCCAGGGCCACTCTAGCTACCATTCCACTTCTCAACACACACTGAGAATTACACATGCCGCCAGGGCCACTCTAGCTACCATTCCACTTCTCAACACACACATGCACGCAGACACCTCACTCCTGCCCCTGCCCACCCACGCATGGCAGTGCATTCCTCTCCTGGTACATCACTGTTTCACAGTGATCTCTCTCTCTAATTCAAAGGGGCTTTATTGGCATGGGAAACATATGTTTACGTTGCCAAAGCAACGTAACGGCTGTATCACATCCGGCCATGATTGGGAGTCCCATAGGGCAGCGCACAATTGGCCCAGTGTCATCCGGGATTGGCCAGGGGTAGGCCGTTATTGTAGATAATAATTTGTTCTTAACTGACTTGCCTTGTTAAATAAAGGTTAAATTAAATGTAAAAAATGTAAAAAGCTAATGAAATAAACAAGTGAGAAGAAACAAATGAACTGTAGACAGTGCACTCAAAAAGGTTTCAGAAAGATAAAGACATGTCAATTGTTAAATTGGTATTTACAATGTTATTTGTTCTTCACTGGTTGCCCTTTTCTCATAGCAACGGTTCACAAATCTTGCTGCCCGGATGGCACATTGTGACATTTCGCCCAACAGATATTGGAGTTTATCAATGTTGGAGGTTTTCAAATTATTTGTGGTCTGTGTGATCTGTGGGAAATATGTGTCTCTAATGTGGTCATACATTTGGCAGAAGGTCAGGAAGGCCAGCTCAGTTTCCATCTCATTTTGTGGGCAGTGAGCACATAGCCTGTCTTCTCTCTCTGCCTACGGCAGCCTTTCTCAATAGCAAGGCTATGCTCACTGAGTCTGTACATAGTCATAGCTTTCCTTAATTTTAGGTCAGTCACAGTGGTCAGGTATTCTGCCACTGTGTACTCTCTGTTTAGAGACAGATAGCATTCTAATTTGCTCTGTTTTTTGGTTGATTCTTTCCAGTGTGACAAATAGTTATCTTTTTGCTTTTTCAGAATTTGGTTGGATCTAATTGTGATGCTGTCCTGGGTCTGTTGGTGTTTGTGAACAGAGTACCAGAACCAGCTGGCTTAGGGGACTCGTCTCCAGGTTCATCTCTCTGTAGGTGATGGCTTTGTTATGGAAGGTTTGAGAATTGCTTCCTTTTAGGTAGTTGCAGAATGTAATAGCTATTTTCTTGAGCAGGTTGAGAGTTTCAAGTTCCTTGGTGTTCACATCACTAACAAACTAGAATGGTCCAAACACACCAAGACAGTCGTAAAGAGGGCACGAGAAAACATATTCCCCCTCAGGCATGGGTCTTCAGATCCTCAAAAGGTTCTACAGCTGCACCATCGAGAGCATCCTGCCGGCAACTGCTCGGCCTCCGACCACAAGGCACTTCAGAGGGTAGTGCGTACGGCCCAGTACATCACTGGGGCTATGCTGCCTGCCATCCAGGACCTCTACACCAGGCGGTGTCAGAGGAAGGCCCTAACAATTGTCAAAGACCCCAGCCACCTCAGTCATATACTGTTCTCTCTGCTACCAAATGGCAAGCGGTACCGGAGTGCCAAGTCTAGGACCAAAAGGCTTCTCAACAGCTTTTACCCCCATATCATAAGACTCCTGTTTTTTAATCAAATGGCTATCCAGACAATTTGCATAGTCCCCCCCACCCTTCTCACCTTAACTATACCTACATTTACATATCACCTCAATTAGCCCGACTAACCGGTGCCCCCGCACATTGACTCTGTACCGATACCACCTGGATATAGCCTCCACATTGACTCTGTAGCAGTACTACCTGTATATAGCCTGCACATTGACTCTGTACCAGTACCACCTGTATATAGCCTACACATTGACTCTGTACCGGTACCACCTGTATATAGCCTCCACATTGACTCTGTACCGGTACCACCTGTATATAGTCTCCACATTGACTCTGTAGCAGTACTACCTGTATATAGCCTCCACATTGACTCTGTAGCAGTACTACCTGTATATAGCCTCCACATTGACTCTGTACCGGTACCACCTGTATATAGCCTCCACATTGACTCTGTACCGGTACCACCTGTATATAGCCTCCACATTGACTCTGTACCAGTACCACCTGTATATAGGCTCCACATTGACTCTGTACCAGTACCACCTGTATATAGGCTCCACATTGACTCTGTACCAGTACCACCTGTATATAGCCTCCACATTGACTCTGTACCAGTACCACCTTTATATAGCCTCCACATTGACTCTGTACCGGTACCACCTGTATATAGCCTCCACATTGACTCTGTACCAGTACCACATGTATATAGGCTCCACATTGACTCTGTACCAGTACTACCTGTATATAGCCTCCACATTGACTCTGTACCAGTACCACCTGTATATAGCCTCCACATTGACTCTGTACCGGTACCACCTGTATATAGCCTCCACATTGACTCTGTACCAGTACCACCTGTATATAGGCTCCACATTGACTCTGTACCAGTACCACCTGTATATAGGCTCCACATTGACTCTGTACCAGTACCACCTGTATATGGCCTCCACATTGACTCTGTACCAGTACCACCTTTATATAGCCTCCACATTGACTCTGTACCGATACCACCTGTATATAGCCTCCACATTGACTCTGTACCAGTACCACATGTATATAGGCTCCACATTGACTCTGTACCAGTACCACCTGTATATAGGCTCCACATTGACTCTGTACCAGTACCACCTTTATATAGCCTCCACATTGACTCTGTACCAGTGCTACCTGTATATAGCCTCCACATTGACTCTGTACCAGTACCACCTGTATATAGCCTCCACATTGACTCTGTACCAGTACCACCTGTATATAGCCTCCACATTGACTCTGTACCAGTACTACCTGTATATAGCCTCCACATTGACTCTGTAGCAGTACTACCTGTATATAGCCTCCACATTGACTCTGTACCAGTACTACCTGTATATAGCCTCCACATTGACTCTGTAGCAGTACTACCTGTATATAGCCTCCACATTGACTCTGTACCAGTACCACCTGTATATAGCCTCCACATTGACTCTGTACCAGTACCACCTGTATATAGCCTCCACATTGACTCTGTACCAGTACCACCTGTATATAGCCTCCACATTGACTCTGTACCAGTACCACCTGTATATAGCCTCCACATTGACTCTGTACCAGTACCACCTGTATATAGCCTCCACATTGACTCTGTACCAGTACCACCTGTATATAGGCTCGCAACTGTTATTTTCACTGTCATTTTACTATTTTTTTACATTTATTTCTTTACTTATCTATTGTTTACCTAATACCTATTTTCTACTTAAAAATTGCACTGTTTGGTACCTGTTGTATTCGGCACATTTGACAAGAGTGTGCAAAGCTGTCATCAAGGTAAAGTGTGGCTATATGAATCTTAAATATAAATACATTTCGATTTGTTTAACACTTTTTGGGGTTACTACATGATTCCATATGTGCTATTTCATAGTTTAGATGTCTTCACTATTATTCTACAATGTAGAAAATAGTAAAAATAAAGAAAAACCTTTGAATGAGTTGGTGTTCTAAACCTTTTGACCAGTAGTGTGTTTTTGCTGAATTCTGCATGCAGTCTCTCAATAATGTGTTTGTCTCATTTTGTGAATTCTTGGTTAGTTAGTGGACCCCAGACCTCACAACCATAGAGGGAAATGGGTTCTAGAACTGATTGAAGCATTTTTAGCCAGATTCTGGGATGTCGAGTTTTATGTTATTTTTTGATTCTTGTCCAGTTCTGGCATTTAGGTTGCCACAGACTAGTACATGTCCCTGGGTTTGGAAATGGTTGATCTCCCCCTCTAGGATGGAGAAGCTGACGTCATTAAAGTATAGAGTTTCTATTGGGGGATATAGGTAGGACACAGGAGGACATTTTACTTTGTTGAGTTAATGTCCCTATTAATTTCTAACCGGATGTAAAATGCTCCTATTTTAATTAATTTTGGACTCATCTATACCAAATTAGAATATCTGCTGAGTCCCTTCCCTGTCTTACTGCTGGGACTAGTGGCTCTCTGTAACAAAGAGGGCCACAAGTGGGTCCATCTCTCTCTCTCTCTCTCTCTCTCTCTCTCTCTCTCTCTCTCTCTCTCTCTCTCTCTCTCTCTCTCTCTCTCTCTCTCTCTCTCTCTCTCTCTCTCTCGCCCCTTCAGGGCACCACTAGAGAGGCTGTATCTGAGGCCTCTTCCCTTACTGCATAAACAAAGAATGTGACCCTTTCAGCATGAGATTACAGGACGCACACAAAGACACTGTCTCAATACCTCAATCCCCTCTTATTGTGTGTGTGTGTGCGCTAAGGGGTTTAGGCTACTTTGTCTTGCTGAAGAGAAAACAGAGTTCCTGAGTAATGTTTAGCCAGGGCTGAATCTGATGTGTGTGTATATTTGTGTGTGTGTGTGTGTGTGTGTGTGTGTGTGTGTGTGTGTGTGTGTGTGTGTGTGTGTGTGTGTGTGTGTGTGTGTGTGTGTGTGTGTGTGTGTGTGTATGTGTGTATGCGTGTGTGTGTGTATGTGTGTGTATATGTATGTATGTGTGTGTATGTGTGTGTGTGAGGGTCTAGCCTTGGGCATGGTGCTCTGTGTGTGGGAACAAAGAGGAGGGATAGTAGAGAGGCTGGGTTCCCACAGACTCTGAGGGTTGATTAGCAGAGTAATGACAGGCCATGCAGCCCTCTATGAAAGGGCACAGTTTGCTATTACCCTACAAGGCTCAACCCATAGATATGGAACACCACAGTCGTCAGTTCTCATCAGGCGGAGTGGAGCAGAATAGTTAGAGGATGGTTCAGACATAATTGTTATATTGTCTATGGCTCAACCCTCCACTTACTATTCTTCTCTACTCTGCCCTGCCTAATGACAACCATGAGTCTGCCCCCAATGGTTTACACCTAGTAAATCCCCTCAGTAAATCAGTTGAGCCCTGAGACATAACAACACATCCTCCATGCTGTCAGGAGCCGCGGAATCCAGTTTCTTCATAATGACTGTCACCCAATTGGCTCAGCAGCTGGCATGGGTACCATTACGGCTCTGCACAGGCAGTACAGTCTCCTGTTACAGGAATACAGTCTATATTCTCCTCTGTCCCTCTCAGAGAATGGCTACTGACTGAGAGGGCATTGTGCATGTGTGTGTGTGAGTGTCTGTACACACATGCCTTTGTGCCTGTACGTGAGGTTTCTGTGGTAACGTCTCCAGTATGGAACCTCAAGGAGGAGTGGCCGATCCACTGGCTTTGCAGGGGGTTCTGGGAAAAGCGAGCAGCCCTAGTGAAATAATCTGCTTTTCGGCGGAACACAAAGACACTCAAAGCCCCAGGACCAGGCATATTAAATAGGAAAGCCTCCCCATAGAGCTAACCCTCAGCCAAGATATCTAGGAGATCCACAGAAATTCCCAAATGTCTGTAGAGATGATAGTAGGTGGCAAACTATTGCTGTAACAGGTGAAAAGGTTGAGCGACATTAGAGCGACAATGGGAGAGAGAGAAAGAGAGGGGAGGGAAGAGAGAGGGAGAGAGAGAAAGATGACAGAGAGCAGTTACTATGCAGAAGAGAAACATTCCCCTCACCAGTTACTATACAGAAGAGAAACATCCCCCTCACCAGGTACTCTGTAGGAGAAGAGAAACACCCCCCTCACCAGTTACTATACAGAAGAGAAACATCCCCCTCACCAGGTACTCTGTAGGAGAAGAGAAACACCCCCCTCACCAGTTACTATACAGAAGAGAAACATCCCCCTCACCAGTTACTCTGCAGAAGAGAAACATCCCCCTCACCAGTTACTATACAGAAGAGAAACATCCCCCTCACCAGTTACTATACAGAAGATAAACATCCCCCTCACCAGTTACTCTGCAGAAGAGAAACATCCCCCTCACCAGTTACTATACAGAAGAGAAACATCCCCCTCACCAGTTACTATACAGAAGAGAAACATCCCCCTCACCAGTTACTCTGTTACTATACAGAAGAGAAACATCCCCCTCACCAGTTACTATACAGAAGAGAAACATCCCCCTCACCAGTTACTCTGCAGAAGAGAAACATCCCCCTCACCAGTTACTAGAAGAGAAACATCCACCTCACCAGTTACTACAGAAGAGAAACATCCCCCTCACCAGTTACTATACAGAAGAGAAACATCCCCCTCACCAGTTACTATACAGAAGAGAAACATCCCCCTCACCAGTTACTATACAGAAGAGAAACATCCCCCTCACCAGTTACTCTGCAGAGAAGAGAAACACCCCCCTCACCACTATACAGAAGAGAAACATCACCAGACTATACAGAAGAAAACATCCCCCTCACCAGTTACTATACAGAAGAGAAACATCCCCCTCACCAGTTACTCTGCAGGAGAGAAACATCCCCCTCACCTGTTACTCTGAAGAGAAACATCCCCCTCACCAGTTACTATACAGAAGAGAAACATACAGAAGAGAAACATCCCCCTCACCAGTTACTATACAGAAGAGAAACATCCCCCTCACCAGTTACTATACAGAAGAGAAACATCCCCCTCACCAGTGTTACTCTGCAGAAAGAGAAACATCCCCCTCACCAGTTACTATACAGAAGAGAAACATCCCCCTCACCAGTTACTCTGCAGAAGAGACCAGTTACTATCCACCTCACCAGTTACTATACAGAAGAGAAACATCCCCCTCACCAGTTACTATACAGAAGAGAAACATCCCCCTCACCAGTTACTCTGCAGAAGAGAAACATCCACCTCACCAGTTACTATACAGAAGAGAAACATCCCCCTCACCAGTTACTATACAGAAGAGAAACATCCCCCTCACCTGTTACTCTGTAGGAGAAGAGAAACATCCCCATCACCAGTTACTATACAGAATAGAAACATCCCCCTCACCAGTTACTCTGTAGGAGAAGAGAAACATCCCCCTCACCAGTTACTATACAGAAGAGAAACATCCCCCTCACCAGTTACTCTGCAGAAGAGAAACATCCCCCTCACCAGTTACTATACAGAAGAGAAACATCCCCATCACCAGTTACTATACAGAAGAGAAACATCCCCCTCACCAGTTACTATACAGAAGAGAAACATCCCCCTCACCAGTTACTATACAGAAGAGAAACATCCCCCTCACCAGTTACTCTGTAGGAGAAGAGAAACACCCCCCTCACCAGTTACTATACAGAAGAGAAACATCCCCCTCACCAGTTACTATACAGAAGAGAAACATCCCCCTCACCAGTTACTATACAGAAGAGAAACATCCCCCTCACCAGTTACTCTGCAGGAGAGAAACATCCCCCTCACCAGTTACTCTGTAGGAGAAGAGAAACATCCCCATCACCAGTTACTATACAGAAGAGAAACATCCCCCTCACCAGTTACTATACAGAAGAGAAACATCCCCCTCACCAGTTACTCTGTAGGAGAAGAGAAACACCCCCCTCACCAGTTACTATACAGAAGAGAAACACCCCCCTCACCAGTTACTATACAGAAGAGAAACATCCCCCTCACCAGTTACTATACAGAAGAGAAACACCCCCCTCACCAGTTACTATACAGAAGAGAAACATCCCCCTCACCAGTTACTATACAGAAGAGAAACATCCCCCTCACCAGTTACTCTGCAGAAGAGAAACATCCCCCTCACCAGTTACTATACAGAAGAGAAACATCCCCCTCACCAGTTACTATACAGAAGAGAAACATCCCCCTCACCAGTTACTATACAGAAGAGAAACATCCCCCTCACCAGTTACTATACAGAAGAGAAACATCCCCCTCACCAGTTACTATACAGAAGAGAAACATCCCCCTCACCAGTTACTATACAGAAGAGAAACATTCCCCTCACCAGTTACTCTGCAGAAGAGAAACATCCCCCTCACCAGTTACTATACAGAAGAGAAACATCCCCCTCACCAGTTACTCTGTAGAAGAGAAACATCCCCCTCACCAGTTACTATACAGAAGAGAAACATCCCCCTCACCAGTTACTATACAGAAGAGAAACATCCCCCTCACCAGTTACTATACAGAAGAGAAACATCCCCCTCACCAGTTACTATACAGAAGAGAAACATCCCCCTCACCAGTTACTCTGCAGAAGAGAAACATCCACCTCACCAGTTACTATACAGAAGAGAAACATCCCCCTCACCAGTTACTATACAGAAGAGAAACATCCCCCTCACCTGTTACTCTGTAGGAGAAGAGAAACATCCCCATCACCAGTTACTATACAGAAGAGAAACATCCCCCTCACCAGTTACTCTGTAGGAGAAGAGAAACATCCCCCTCACCAGTTACTATACAGAAGAGAAACATCCCCCTCACCAGTTACTCTGCAGAAGAGAAACATCCCCCTCACCAGTTACTATACAGAAGAGAAACATCCCCATCACCAGTTACTATACAGAAGAGAAACATCCCCCTCACCAGTTACTATACAGAAGAGAAACATCCCCCTCACCAGTTACTCTGTAGGAGAAGAGAAACACCCCCCTCACCAGTTACTATACAGAAGAGAAACATCCCCCTCACCAGTTACTATACAGAAGAGAAACATCCCCCTCACCAGTTACTATACAGAAGAGAAACATCCCCCTCACCAGTTACTCTGCAGGAGAGAAACATCCCCCTCACCAGTTACTCTGTAGGAGAAGAGAAACATCCCCCACCAGTCACCAGTTACTATACAGAAGAGAAACATCCCCCTCACCAGTTACTCTGTAGGAGAAGAGAAACACCCCCCCTCACCAGTTACTATACAGAAGAGAAACACCCCCCTCACCAGTTACTATACAGAAGAGAAACATCCCCCTCACCAGTTACTATACAGAAGAGAAACACCCCCCTCACCAGTTACTATACAGAAGAGAAACACCCCCCTCACCAGTTACTATACAGAAGAGAAACATCCCCTTCACCAGTTACTCTGCATTAGATTCACATCCCCTCTACTTGCTGAGACCAAGCATGCCCCATTTCACTAACTCCAGGCAGTGTAGACTTCCAGTCACATTCACTGGCAGACATAGATCCCCAGTCCCCTGCTAGTCTGGGCAGGCATATATCCCCAGTCCCCTGCTAGTCTAGGCAGGCATAGATCCCCAGTCCCCTGCTAGTCTAGGCAGGCATAGATCCCCAGTCCCCTGCTAGTCTAGGCAGGCATAGATCCCCAGTCCCCTGCTAGTCTAGGCAGACATAGATCCCCAGTCCCCTGCTAGTCTAGGCAGGCATAGATCCACAGTCCCCTGCTAGTCTAGGCAGGCATAGATCCCCAGTCCCCTGCTAGTCTAGGCAGGCATAGATCCCCAGTCCCCTGCTAGTCTAGGCAGGCATAGATCCCCAGTCCCCTGCTAGTCTAGGCAGACATAGATCCCCAGTCCCCTGCTAGTCTAGGCAGACATAGATCCCCAGTCCCCTGCTAGTCTAGGCAGACATAGATCCCCAGTCCCCTGCTAGTCTAGGCAAGCATAGATCCCCAGTCCCCTGCTAGTCTAGGCAGGCATAGATCCCCAGTCCCCTGCTAGTTTAGGCAGACATAGATCCCCAGTCCCCTGCTAGTCTAGGCAGGCATAGATCCCCAGTCCCCTGCTAGTCTAGGCAGACATAGATCCCCAGTCCCCTGCTAGTCTAGGTAGACATAGATCCCCAGTCCCCTGCTAGTCTAGGCAGACATAGATCCCCAGTCCCCTGCTAGTCTAGGCAGGCATAGATCCCCAGTCCCCTGCTAGTCTAGGTAGACATAGATCCCCAGTCCCCTGCTAGTCTAGGCAGACATAGATCCCCAGTCCCCTGCTAGTCTAGGCAGACATAGATCCCCAGTCCCCTGCTAGTCTAGGCAGACATAGATCCCCAGTCCCCTGCTAGTCTAGGCAGACATAGATCCCCAGTCCCCTGCTAGTCTAGGCAGGCATAGATCCCCAGTCCCCTGCTAGTCTAGGCAGGCATAGATCCCCAGTCCCCTGCTAGTCTAGGCAGGCATAGATCCCCAGTCCCCTGCTAGTCTAGGCAGGCATAGATCCCCAGTCCCCTGCTAGTCTAGGCAGGCATAGATCCCCAGTCCCCTGCTAGTCTAGGCAAGCATCTCTCCTCTCTTCCACCCCTTCAGTCCCTCTGTCTCTGAGTCAGACAGCCTGCCCTGAACAGTCCTGCTCCCCGGTTTGATCAGTTGTGGCCTAGTTCTGTGACTGAGGAGAAAAGAGAAGGACGTCGCATTAATCTGTGCGTCTTTAAACCAACTTTAGCCAGCGCTGCCTGCATCCCTACTATTGATGACATCATCAGCACCCCGCTGTCCCGCCCAACTAATCTTGGTCATTTCATGTCAACCCTCCCAGAATTCCATTCTTGCACGGTGCTGCCAGCTCTGATGCGGAATGCTACATGTTTTCCATACCTGAACTCAGGTCAGGTCATTAACACAGTCCTCTTCCCAACCTGTGACTGTTGCTAGGGAAACATCTGCAAAACACCATCAACTCCCAACACAGTCTATCTCCATGTCTATGTGGACACACTAATGCATGATGAATGTACTGGCCAGGATAGTATGGAATGTAAACTAATGAGAATTATTCTTCTGATTGAGCTGCAGGAGTACTCAGGTTCCATGTGGGCTACAGGGAAATGCAACCTCTAAAACACATTCAGCTTCCTCAGTGTGGAAAAGCTTCAGTTTCAGAACACAGTGGGGTTGGTGGTGTGTGTGTGTGTGTGTGTGTTTGGAAGTCACCTACACCATTCAGGGGACTTCCTCCTGAGATTTTGGGTTCAAGTGAAAACCGGGGAATCATTAGGAACACTACACCAACACAAAGCAAAGTACTGTCACAGCCAATGACAACACAGCAGCGGAATGTGACACAACAGCTAGACGTCCTTACACACCTACAGCATGGGCCGTGACAGGGGCTTTACAAACATGTGTCTTGCATTCAGAGCAGTGAGTGTACGTGTCTGTGTGTGCTTGACTTTTTTTTTTGTGTGTGTGTGTGTGTGTCTGTGAAATTATGTGTGATAGAATTGTCTTCCACTGCTCACTCTCCCACACACATAGAGATAAGAGAATAGACAATAAACAAAGCTTTAGTTTATGGGGTTTACACTGCAGCCAGACACTAATGTTTAACTATCACCATGTCTCCATCTCTAATACACTAATGTTTAACTAACACCATGTCTAATACACTAATGTTTAACTAACACCATGTCTCCATCTCTAATACACTAATGTTTAACTATCACCATGTCTAATACACTAATGTTTAACTATCACCATGTCTCCATCTCTAATACACTAATGTTTAACTATCACCATGTCTAATACACCAATGTTTAACTATCACCATGTCTAATACACTAATGTTTAACTATCACCATGTCTAATACACTAATGTTTAACTAACACCATGTCTAATACACTAATGTTTAACTATCACCATGTCTAATACACTAATGTTTAACTATCACCATGTCTAATACACTAATGTTTAACTATCACCATGTCTCCATGTCTAATACACTAATGTTTAACTATCACCATGTCTCCATGTTTAACTATCACCATGTCTAATACACTAATGTTTAACTATCACCATGTCTCCATGTCTAATACACTAATGTTTAACTATCACCATGTCTAATACACTAATGTTTAACTATCACCATGTCTCCATGTCTAATACACTAATGTTTAACTATCACCATGTCTAATACACTCATGTTTAACTATCACCATGTCTAATACACTAATGTTTAACTATCACCATGTCTCCATGTCTAATACACTAATGTTTAACTAACACCATGTCTCCATGTCTAATACACTAATGTTTAACTAACACCATGTCTCCATGTCTAATACACTAATGTTTAACTATCACCATGTCTAATACACTAATGTTTAACTATCACCATGTTTAACTATCACCATGTCTAATACACTAATGTTTAACTATCACCATGTCTAATACACTAATGTTTAACTATCACCATGTCTAATACACTAATGTTTAACTATCACCATGTCTCCATGTCTAATACACTAATGTTTAACTATCACCATGTCTAATACACTAATGTTTAACTATCACCATGTCTAATACACTAATGTTTAACTATCACCATGTCTAATACACTAATGTTTAACTATCACCATGTCTAATACACTAATGTTTAACTATCACCATGTCTAATACACTAATGTTTAACTATCACCATGTCTAATACACTAATGTTTAACTATCACCATGTCTAATACACTAATGTTTAACTATAACCATGTCTAATACACTAATGTTTAACTAACACCATGTCTAATACACTAATGTTTAACTATCACCATGTCTAATACACTAATGTTTAACTATCACCATGTCTAATACACTAATGTTTAACTATCACCATGTCTCCATCTCTAATACACTAATGTTTAACTATCACCATGTCTAATACACTAATGTTTAACTATCACCATGTCTAATACACTAATGTTTAACTATCACCATGTCTAATACACTAATGTTTAACTATCACCATGTCTAATACACTAATGTTTAACTATCACCATGTCTAATACACTAATGTTTAACTATCACCATGTCTAATACACTAATGTTTAACTATCACCATGTCTAATACACTAATGTTTAACTATCACCATGTCTAATACACTAATGTTTAACTATCACCATGTCTAATACACTAATGTTTAACTAACACCATGTCTAATACACTAATGTTTAACTATCACCATGTCTAATACACTAATGTTTAACTATCACCATGTCTAATACACTAATGTTTAACTATCACCATGTCTAATACACTAATGTTTAACTAACACCATGTCTCCATCTCTGATACACTAATGTTTAACTATCACCATGTCTAATACACTAATGTGTAACTATCACCATGTCAAATACACTAATGTGTAACTATCACCATGTCTAATACACTAATGTTTAACTAACACCATGTCTCCATGTCTAATACACCAATGTTTAACTAACACCATGTCTCCATGTCTAATACACTAATGTGTAACTATCACCATGTCTAAT